>NW_023616059.1:0-19990 GCF_013339695.2 Rhipicephalus sanguineus
AACATGCAGCTCAATCTTTGAACATGGTGGCTACTTGGGCTGGTTGGTATTGCATCCCTAAAAGGAAAATGCGTTCTTTGGCGCAAAACGTTTGGGAAAAGAAGTAAGATCGGACAGAGCGCACACTTACAACCAGTTTATTGATCAGAGGGCGCGAAAATATATAATACAATCATGAGGGCGAGGAGATGACACACCCTCATGATTGTATATATTTTCGCGCCATCTGAGCATTAAACTGGTTGTAAGTGTGCGCTCTGTCCGATCTTACTTCTTTTCTCAAACGTTCTGCGCACAAAGAAAGTATTTTCCTTTTATAATCAGTCTTTGAAGTTATAATAATATCTGGAGTTTAACGCCCCAAAACCACGATATGATTATGAGAGACGCCGTAGTGGAGGGCTCCGGAAATTTCGACCACCTGGGGTTCTTTAACGTGCACCTAAATCTAAGTACACGGGCCTCAAACATTTTCGCCTCCATCGAAAATGCAGCCGCCGCGGCCGGGATTCGATCCCGCGACCTTCGGGTCAGCAGCCGAGCGCCATAACCACTAGACCACCGTGGCGGGACGAGTCTTTGAAGTTGGCATCCACAAACCGTCAACGCACGAAACACAGAAAAGACGACAGTGTCACATGCCCAGGTCTTTATAACCGGATCACCATGACTAGCAGAAGCACCATTTACGGAACAGCTTTGATCATAGCGCGAAACGATACACGGACACGAGAAGACATACAAAAACAGTACACAGCGCTTTTACGTGCCTCCTCGTGTCGTTGGGCCATTTCGCGCTACATCAAAGTTTTGCTGATGATTGACGAACAAGCCGCCATTGTAACCCTTGCCGACGTAATTTACGGGTTGCTTCGTTTACGTGCCCGATGTGGCCGCTACCACCCTGCGCCCCTTCGAATGTCTTCACAGGATGGTAGAAGGGCTTTAGGTACCACGGGTACAAGTCGCTCCCCCGCTGTGCTTTCATACGGGAGAAGCACTCAAGTTTCTCCGGCAACGCCAGCGCTTGCCATTCCCCTACCGGGGCAAGTGAAGTTAAGCCGCTGAGCATAGACGTGCGCACGAAGGGGCAGAGCCCCCCCCCCCCCCCCTAATCAACTGAAGGGGGGCGCCAAGTCTGCTCCATACCGTTACTCAGTCGTATCTTTTCTGTCATTCCTTCAAATCTAAGGTTATGACCATGCAGGTTTTTGACAATAATGGCGGCCCAGAACTGATTTTGCATTCCAATTGACCTGTTTACTACCCATTTTTACCCCCGCAAAGTTAGGGACCAAAGGGAGGCCGTTGTGGGAAGCACGTCGTCGCTTCATTTTCATTTTGACATCCACTGCGAAGCTTGTTCTTTTTTTTCGAAATCAACCAACGGGAGGAGCAGGGAAAAACTTCGCCCCTAATGGGGAGCCCTGCGCACGCCTACGCCGCTGGGCACGACACCTCCGCTCCCCTTGGTTCCCATGCACTTTCGAAGCCTGCGCTGCACGTGAAACGTCTCTCGTTCTGTGACTGGTAATTACTGCTCTGTTGTTAACTGTCATTACAGCATTGTAAAAACGAAGGGGTTGATTCCACACGTAAAATTCTACTGATCCCCAAATAGATGGCACCAAAGAAGCAGACGACAGGCATGGATTACTGAAGTTCACTTAACAATGTAAACAAATTTTGTTGCATGCGCTAGCAGTGCGCGGTCGGAGTTCACGCGTGCAGAGAAAATGAGTATCTGCACGAAGCATTGAACATAATCAGAGTTCATTCCTGCTTCACAACTGCACTGATCACTCGAGTTACTGGGTGATACACGTCCGTGTCTGTTGCATGCGCCGGCATTGTAGCAGAAATTACTATAGTGAGTTCAGATTATGTCATTTTACCAATAATAAAAATTTACGAAGCTACATACAGTGCTTGAGATCGACGAGGCTGTGACCAGCTACATAAAAATGCCGTGCCACTGCTTTCGCTAATTTCTTCGCCGTGTCCGCGCGACGCCCGTTTAATCTACATTAGCAGGCTGTCCCGTTTCGCCAATGTACTGTTTTTGACAATATGAACATACTTTTTTTTATTTGCGACATATACTTGCAAGGCATAATATTTTTTGTGTATATTTCTATTAAATGTACTCCGTTAGGTCGTTGTTTTGTATGAAGTGAAGAAGTGTCTTGTGGAATGTGTTGTCATGTATCCAACGGTCATAACTGTGTCACTGTAGCGAAGGCCAGCTTGCAGAAGATGACGGGAGCGTTCCGACTGTAACCCTTGGCATGTCCATATAAGATGGTATGCATGTGCTTGCATCACCGGAACAGAAGAGTACGGGCATGTAGCACCCATTGGTAAATGCGACCATTCGATCATGCAGATAAGGTAAAACTAGATTTTATATGATGGACGTAATCACTTGCGGTGTTTTTAACCATAACGTCCTCTTGAAGGTGTTTGCATGTTTTACATCTTGAACGAGAACAAGGTGTTATGTGAGCAGTAGAATGAGGGTTTACTTCTGCCTGCACCATCATGTCCTTAAAATTCCTATTGCGGTGACACGCGACCTTTGGTACTTCGGAAAACGCTTTTCTAAGGCGCTCGTTGCTTTCTAATACTGAATAATACTTGCGGAGGATATTATTTATCTTTGGGAGCGCATTTGAGTATTTTGTTATAAATACTAGCGGCTCGTTGGGCTGTGCTACGGGGGCTCTTTTAGCAAGTGTTGATTTCCTATCTAATTTACATGCTTCGACGTAGACCTTGTTCAGATAGTCATGCGGGTAATTTCTTTCAACTAATGTTTCCTTTACGTTGCTTAAGTGGTGAACGCAGTCACCGTCTTCGTTACAGATCCTTCTTATACGCCTCGCCTGTCCGACAAATATCCGTTGTTCGCAGTGTCGCGAGTAATGACTGTGTAATCTAGGTATTGTTTTCTGTAGAGCGTCGTCTTTAATGTCCCTGTTTCAATAGATAATGTCGTGTCTAGGAAGTTCATTTCGCTGGAATAACGGTGCATGGTAAATTTAATACTAGAGTGAAACTTGTTACAGTGGTCAATGAATGCGTTTAGTGTACAGCTCTGACTCTGACTACCATAAAAATCTTGGTGTATATATGTCGGCGCACAATTAAGAAGTTCGCATACTAAGGCCAAAAATTTGAAGGTAGTAGGACGAATCAAATTCAAAATAATTAGCGTCAGGGCTAATTTCAGTGACAAGAGGTAAATTTCGGCGCTATGTGTTTGCTTTCTTTCTATGAGTGACTTTGATACCGCTTCAATCCCTTCAGTGATGGGTATATTCGTATACAAGGAGCTGACATCTATAATGTCGCCAGAATGACCTGATCCGAGAGTGTTTGTGTTTCGGTAATGGAATCTATTATTCGAAAGAAATGAGGTGTATCTAGAACAAAAGACGGTAAGTTAGATGGTATATTAGATAAATGATGATTTAGAAATTTTGATAACGACTCAGTATACGTGTATTGTTGTTGGATGCTATAGGTCTACCTGGGATTTGCGTGGTAAGTAGTTCATATATGGAAACCTTATGAATCTTCAAAAGAAGGTAGAAGCGGCCTGCTTGCTTGTTTTTGGCATCAGGAACCGGTGCTCGGAGGATGTGATTAATTCCCTGGCTTGATAATCCGTTATCGTATGTTGGATATGCTATTACTAGATTCTTTAGCCAGGTCACAGGTTAATTTTAGATGGTGGGTGCTGCTACTGAATTTCCTGATAGCTTCGTTTTTATATTTTTCTACAGGCCAGATTACCATACTACTACCCTTGTCCGCAGGTTTTATACAATGTGCTTTCTGTTTGAAAGTTGTTTCAGGACCTCGTGGTCTGCATAAGTTAAGTTCTTTAGCTTTCGACTCTGTTTAGTTGTGCTCAGAATTTCCCTTGAGATTAGTTTTATGCATTGGTCTAACTCTTGACATTGTTCTGTATCAGTGCTTGGTGGTCACAAAGAGTCATTGCTTAGGTGTTGTGTACACATCTCTTATCAAAAAATAATTCCTTGATGCGCAATTACGTCTAGAAAACTCAGTTATATCTTTGTGGAGCTCGTACTGGTTCACCTGAGCAGACCTATATCGACTGGACTTAAGCTTTGTGATATTTATTTATTTATTTTATTTATTTATTCATACTGTCGATCCTATTAGGGATCTTTACAGGAAGGGCATATTGAATTGTTACAATACAACAATACAAATAGTACAAATTCAATTACACATAAGGAAAATATTGGCAGTTAACAAAGGCAGACTAGAAGACGTAGTAGTACATAATAATAGTACATCCTAATGAGAAAAAATAAAAGTGATCAAAGAGGCATACAAAAAGAAAAACTGCAGTAAAAAGAAATACACTGATGAAAAAATGGTGAAAGTAAACGAAGTAACAGTGTGTGGGATAAACAAAATTATGGGTACAGTATAACAGTAAAAAAAAAGTGATCAAAGAGGCATACAAAGGGGAAAACTGGAGCAAAAAATACTCTGATATAAAAATAGTGAAAGATAAACGAAGTAACAGTGTCTAGGATAAACAAAATTATGGGTACAGTATAACAGCAAAAAAAAAAATAGTGATCAAAGAGGCATACAAAGGAAAAGCTGGAGCAAAAAATACACTGATATAAAAATGGTGAAGAATAAACGAAGTGACAGTGTGTAGGATAAGCAGAATTATGGGTACACTATAACAGTAAAAAAAAAGTGATCAAAGAGGCATACAAAGGGAAAACTGGAGCAAAAAATACTCTGATATAAAAATAGTGAAAGATAAACGAAGTAACAGTGTCTAGGATAAACAAAATTATGGGTACAGTATAACAGCAAAAAAAAATAGTGATCAAAGAGGCATACAAAGGAAAAGCTGGAGCAAAAAATACACTGATATAAAAATGGTGAAGAATAAACGAAGTGACAGTGTGTAGGATAAGCAGAATTATGGGTACACTATAACAGTAAAAAAAAAGTGATCAAAGAGGCATACAAAGGGAAAACTGGAGCAAAAAATACTCTGATATAAAAATAGTGAAAGATAAACGAAGTAACAGTGTCTAGGATAAACAAAATTATGGGTACAGTAGAACAGCAAAAAAAAAATAGTGATCAAAGAGGCATACAAAGGAAAAGCTGGAGCAAAAAATACACTGATATAAAAATGGTGAAGAATAAACGAAGTGACAGTGTGTAGGATAAGCAGAATTATGGGTACACTATAACAGTAAAAAAAAAAGTGATCAAAGAGGCATACAAAGGGAAAACTGGAGCAAAAAATACTCTGATATAAAAATAGTGAAAGATAAACGAAGTAACAGTGTCTAGGATAAACAAAATTATGGGTACAGTATAACAGCAAAAAAAAAATAGTGATCAAAGAGGCATACAAAGGAAAAGCTGGAGCAAAAAATACACTGATATAAAAATGGTGAAGAATAAACGAAGTGACAGTGTGTAGGATAAGCAGAATTATGGGTACACTATAACAGTAAAAAAAAAGTGATCAAAGAGGCATACAAAGGGAAAACTGGAGCAAAAAATACTCTGATATAAAAATAGTGAAAGATAAACGAAGTAACAGTGTCTAGGATAAACAAAATTATGGGTACAGTATAACAGCAAAAAAAAAATAGTGATCAAAGAGGCATACAAAGGAAAAGCTGGAGCAAAAAATACACTGATATAAAAATGGTGAAGAATAAACGAAGTAACAGTGTGTGGGATAAACAAAATTATGGGTACAGTATAACAGTAAAAAAAAAAGTGAGCAAAGAGGCATACAAAGGGGAAAACTGGAGCAAAAAATACTCTGATATAAAATAGTGAAAGATAAACGAAGTAACAGTGTCTAGGATAAACAAAATTATGGGTACAGTATAACAGCAAAAAAAAAAAATAGTGATCAAAGAGGCATACAAAGGAAAGCTGGAGGCAAAAAATACACTGATATAAAAATGGTGAAAATAAACGAAGTCACAGTGTGTAGAATAAAATAGAATTATGGGTACAGTATGACAGTAAAAAAAAAGTGATCAAAGAGGCATACAAAGGGAAAACTGGAGCAAAAAATACTCTGATATAAAAATAGTGAAAGATAAACGAAGTAACAGTGTCTAGGATAAACAAAATTATGGGTACAGTATAACAGCAAAAAAAAAATAGTGATCAGAGAGGCATACAAAGGGAAAAGTGGAGCAAAAAAATACACTGATATAAAAATGGTGAAGAATAAACGAAGTAACAGTGTGTGGGATAAACAAAATTATGGGGTACAGTATAACAGTAAAAAAAAAAGTGATCAAAGAGGCATACAAAGGGGAAAACTGGAGCAAAAAATACTCTGATATAAAAATAGTGAAAGATAAACGAAGTAACAGTGTCTAGGATAAACAAAATTATGGGTACAGTATAACAGCAAAAAAAAAATAGTGATCAAAGAGGCATACAAAGGAAAAGCTGGAGCAAAAAATACACTGATATAAAAATGGTGAAGAATAAACGAAGTGACAGTGTGTAGATAAGCAGAATTATGGGTACACTATAACAGTAAAAAAAAAGTGATCAAAGAGGCATACAAAGGGAAAACTGGAGCAAAAAATACTCTGATATAAAAATAGTGAAAGATAAACGAAGTAACAGTGTCTAGGATAAACAAAATTATGGGTACAGTATAACAGCAAAAAAAAAAATAGTGATCAAAGAGGCATACAAAGGAAAAGCTGGAGCAAAAAATACACTGATATAAAAATGGTGAAGAATAAACGAAGTAACAGTGTGTGGGATAAACAAAATTATGGGTACAGTATAACAGTAAAAAAAAAGTGATCAAAGAGGCATACAAAGGGGAAAACTGGAGCAAAAAATACTCTGATATAAAAATAGTGAAAGATAAACGAAGTAACAGTGTCTAGGATAAACAAAATTATGGGTACAGTATAACAGCAAAAAAAAAATAGTGATCAAAGAGGCATACAAAGGAAAAGCTGGAGCAAAAAATACACTGATATAAAAATGGTGAAGAATAAACGAAGTGACAGTGTGTAGGATAAGCAGAATTATGGGTACACTATAACAGTAAAAAAAAAGTGATCAAAGAGGCATACAAAGGGAAAACTGGAGCAAAAAATACTCTGATATAAAAATAGTGAAAGATAAACGAAGTAACAGTGTCTAGGATAAACAAAATTATGGGTACAGTATAACAGCAAAAAAAAAATAGTGATCAAAGAGGCATACAAAGGAAAAGCTGGAGCAAAAAATACACTGATATAAAAATGGTGAAGAATAAACGAAGTAACAGTGTGTGGGATAAACAAAATTATGGGTACAGTATAACAGTAAAAAAAAAGTGATCAAAGAGGCATACAAAGGGGAAAACTGGAGCAAAAAATACTCTGATATAAAAATAGTGAAAGATAAACGAAGTAACAGTGTCTAGGATAAACAAAATTATGGGTACAGTATAACAGCAAAAAAAAAATAGTGATCAAAGAGGCATACAAAGGAAAAGCTGGAGCAAAAAATACACTGATATAAAAATGGTGAAGAATAAACGAAGTGACAGTGTGTAGGATAAGCAGAATTATGGGTACACTATAACAGTAAAAAAAAAGTGATCAAAGAGGCATACAAAGGGAAAACTGGAACAAAAAGTACACTGATGTAAAAAAAATACAGAAGTAATGGTGATACAGGTAGCTCATAACTGGGCAGCATGTAGCTGATTTTCAAGCAATGCTAAAAAGGAAGATAACGTCGCGCTGGTTGTTACACTAGGATCCAGCCTGTTCCATTCACGTGTCATTAAAGGAAAAAATGAATATTTATGATTGTCCGTATGAATGACATGCTCATGTAATGATAATGCGTGTTTGTGCCGCGTTTGTCGTGTTTGAGTTAAAGATAAGTATTTGGAACTGCCAATCTTTATGTCTTTGTGAATGAGCTGATACATCATTTTTAATCGCTCAAGCTTGGCTCGGTTTTGTAAGGTGAGGATACCGGCCCGTTTTAGTAATTCTGTGGGTGAATCTTTTGGCCTATGTTTATTGTAAATGCATCTTAGTGCCTTCCTTTGGACTGCTTCGAGTTTGTAAATGAGTTCTTTAGTGGAAGGAAACCAAACAACGTTAGCCTACTCCAAAGTTGATCTGACAAAGGTCTGGTATGCTAATAGCTTTGTGATAGGGGGGGGGGGGGGCTAGTCTCAGACGTCTATTTAAAAAAAACAATTTTTTTAGTGCAGACGAGGTGACGTTGTTTACGTGGCGTTCCCATCTAAAGTCATGGGTTAGTGTTAGGCCAAGGTATTTATACTCTTTCACTGCGCTGAGTGTGGCGCTACCTATAGTGTAGTTAAAATCAGATGTGTGTTTCTTTCTCGTTATTGATAGAACAGCCGATTTTTTAACGTTCAATGTCATTTGCCATTCTTTACACCATTTGAATACTAAAGATAAAGAGTTGTTAAATGCAAGATGGTCACTATAAGAGTCGATTACTTGGTATAAGACGCAGTCATCAGCGAAAAGTCTGACGCTGACAGGAATATTACAAGGCAGATCATTAATGTATATAAGAAATAAAATTGGAGCCAGAACGCTTCCTTGTGGAACTCCGGATCTTACGCTAGATTTATGGGAATGTTGCCTGCTGACTTCTACAAACTGGGTGCGGTCACTAAGGTAATCTTTTATCCAATCGACAATGGGCCCTTTACCCAAGGTTAGTTCGAGTTTATGAATTAGTTTGTGATGTGATACACGGTCGAAAGCTTTTGAAAAGTCTAAAAAGATAAGATCGATTTGTTTCTGTAGGTCGACACTTAGCGATACATCGTGTACAAGTTCAAGTAGTTGCGTGACTGTGGAGACACCTTTTCGAAATCCATGCTGACAGGGTGTTAGTATTTGTTCCTTTTCAAGGTGTTTGGTTATGTGCTTTAGGATAATGTGTTCTAACAGTTTGCAGGCAGTGCATGTCAGTGAGATGGGTCTGTAGTTGGAGGGTTCGGTTTTACTTCCCGATTTATGAATTGGTTTTACTTTAGCTGTTTTCCAGTCGTTAGGGAGGGTCCCTGACGACAATGATTTGTCAAAGACTATTAATAGGTACTTGGCCATCCACGCAGCGTATCTGCGAAGGAATGCATTTGATATGTTGTCAGGTCCTGATGATTTCTTACAGTCTAGTTTGAGCAGCAAGTTAAGTATGCCTGATTCGGTTATTGATAGCTGGTCTAGAGGCTTTAATTCAAAGGGACGTGCCTGTGGTAGTGTGCCATCATCCTCCGTGAAGACAGAGCTGAAGTAGTCATTAAGCAGGTTGGCAGACCTTCGGTTGTCTACATCTATCGTTCCTTCATCATTGCGAGTTTTTGGGTTGATGTAGTTCCAGAACTTCGTTGGGGCTGATTTCAAAAAGTTAGTGAGTGTATTAGTGAAGTAGAATTGCTTAGCTGTCTTAATTTTTGATTTCATGCATTCAATAGCCATGCTGAGATCGTGATGTGTGTATTTTAATGGGTTGGTTTTCAGCAGTTTTCTCATCCTCTTTACTTTGCGTTTGGCGTGTATAACATCGCGCGTAATCCATGGATTACGCTTATTAGATTTCTTTTTTCTGATCGGCACGTACTTATTTATACAATGAGATACGATCGCTTTTAGTGCGAGCCACAAGGCATCGATGTCGGTACTGCTGTTACGGGAAAGTTCCACAAACGATTCGTACTCATCAGCAAGGTGATCAAGTATATTAGTGTCCTCAGCTTTACTGTAGTCAGGGTACGCGACTATTTCTTGAGGGGTAACAGTGTCATAAAGGGGTATGGTGCAAGAGGTGATCTTGTGATCGGAAATACCATCTAGAAGACATAAATTAGTTTCTTCGCTTATGAAGTGATGGCTGAGAAATATTAAGTCTAATATAGAAGAGCTGGATCCCTGTACACGTGTAGGTTCAGTTACTATTTGTGAAAGGTTGAACGATAACATAAAATCAAATAACACATCCGCACAGGGTGAATGATGCTGCATTGTGTGCCAGTTGACATCAGGCGCGTTAAAATCACCTGCGATTATTAATCTGGATGCTGACGCATGTTGTTCTGTGTACTCATGCAATCGGCGTATATTGTCAAAGTCGGACGAAGGACTGCGATATACGCATCCAACGACTACAGTGCACACATCATAGCTCAGCTTACAAAAGATAGCCTCAGCACCCGAAACATCGGGTAACACTAAAAACGGAATATCTTTTTTGACTAGAATGGCCACACCTCCGCCTCGTGTCGTCCGGTCTTTCCGGATGATAGCGTAGTTGGGAGGGGCTATCTCATCATCTTTAATATCGCCTGTTAGCCAGGTTTCCGTAAGTGTTACAAAATCTGGCTCAAACGTAAGAAGCAAGGCTTCAAGGGAGTCTGTTTTTTTCAATATGCTACGGGCATTTATGTTCAAAAAGGTCAAGTGGGATGTTAATTTCGGCGGGAGCGAAGGCTTCGAGAGCTTCGCTGCGGGTTTTTTGTATCAGGATTGACGGAAGCAGATTTCAAGGGAACTACAGTATTATTCTCCTCGTCCCAATAGAACATGTCGCCGTTTATTCGCAGTTTATCATAAATTAGACTCACTTTGTCGCCAGATTCTTTCCTTGATTTGGCAAAATTCCACAATTTCTTCGCAAATCACGTACGCGTGGTGAAAAGTCTTCTGAAATGGAGAATCCTGACCCCTTCAACTTGGAACAATTTTTCAAGATTTTTGTTTTGTCCCTAAAATCGAGAAGTTTGAGAATTACTGGTCTTGTTTTAGAAGCATCTGGCCTGCCTAGTCTGTGAATACGTTCGATACTTACAGCATCAAGCTTGAGGGTGTTTTTGAAGACCTTTTCATTTACTGCAAGTTCTAACGTGTCTTCGCTTTGTTTGGCTTCTTCTGGCATACCATATACTAATAAATTTGATCGCCTGGAGCGATTTTCGAGATCGTCCAGTCTTAGTTCTAGTGTTGAAACGACTTTTTGCAGGTTAGTGACCATTTCCGCGCAAGACGAAATCTTTTTATCCAGGGTTGTAAGTTGTTCTAATTTCTTGTCTATCGCGTTTAGGCGTTGTTCCTTTATTTCTTTTAAGTCCTTTAGGATTTGTTGTAGTTGCCGTGAAATTTCCGGTGTGTCAGGACCCGGGTTGGATTCTACATCACCGGCTAGTAGCAATAATTTTGGCGAGATGCACTATGTCAAAAAAAAGTTCGTACAGCAGCCCAGGGCACGGCAGCACGATTAAACAAGGCTCGTTTGAGCGCATATGTCTACCACTTCGCTACTGAGTCCTGGGTGTTGGACTGGGATTGCGGAGCTTTCTGCAGTGTTCATCGAATTATTCAGGGCAGAGTTCGTAGCATGATTTGCCTTGCGCTTTTCCTTGATCTACACTTTATCTTCTCTACGTTCTACAAATTGGGCAAGTTCTTCAGTTTCTTCCCCAGATAGATTATTGCTATTCATTTGGTTGGCTATTAAAATAAGCTGATCTCCTCAATGTTCTTTTAAAATATCTATTAATGACAAAGATGCTATTTTTGAAAATTCGGCAGATCCCACGCCTTGTGGGAATCGGTTTCATGCAAAGCAATCAGCGAGCAGTTGTCTATGCTGCATTTTTTTTTTACTTTGAGCCAAGCGTTACGAGGTGGATCGACGTGTTTTTGTAAGCGTAGTAGTTGTGGGCACATCGTGGCCTTACCAGGCACGTCTACTACACTGCCGTTTAAGCTAAGTCGAGAAAAAGTTTTACAGTTATAGTCCAAAAGTTATAATTATGGTTTTGGCTTGTAGGACTTAGATAAATTTAAACTTTAAATGATGAAATTGCCAGAAATGCAAAAAAATAGAATTAAAAAAAATCAAAATGTGCTAAAATATGCATGTTGCGCCAACAGTCATAACTAGAAAATGGTTGTTGCGATTCAAACGCGATTTAGCAGGTACGCAGTGAGGACAATATCCTGTGCATATAACTTCCATGATCACCACATATCTAAGCTAGAATGCGTTGTAATAAAAAGACCAATAAAGTTGATATTTGGCAGGTTTGTTTTGCCCACAATTGCCCGTAGCACAAAAAGTTACTGCTCGTTTTCAATCATTCTGCTCGATTGCACAGTCCCACCTATACAGAAATAGCACGCAAAATTTTATGTGAAAATATGTAATAGAAGGAAAGTTATCACTGTTCGCGTAACTGTAGAATTCAAAAAATCATGTTTTCAGAAAAAAAATGGCTTTAAAGATTTGAAACGAATGTCCATGTAATAAAGAAACATGCAATATGTCTCAAATTCACCGGTCTCATAACTTGGGACTTCCTTTGAAGCGGTACAGTCTCCTTTTGAGCGAGCTTAAGTACGTTTTTTTTTTTTTTTTTCTTTTCTAGCTCGTTTGTCTCTCCAGCTGACTCACATCCGCGTGCTGCACAGGAGGTCCACGCTTGGTATAGTGATTCCCTAACTTGCGCTGACGCTCCTTTTCTTTCCTATACTTCGCCATATTTTATGACGTACTATAACTATATCCATTAAATGCCAAAAATAAGTCCAAGAGCTCGAAATGGCGTGCTAAAAAACACAGACAGCTGAGCGAAAACGCGCGCAACTTACACAACAGAGTGTCGTAACCGTGTAGGGGAAATTTTAAAATTAATCGAAAATATTATGTCCCACAATCTTTAAAGCGTACTTCAACAGCATAGCATTACATAATATGTCTACAAAGAGACATTTATTACGAGATGGCAGATGTTGTGGAATCGGAAACATTCAGTTTCGGTTTCACATGCGTCTAGGAAAGGTTGCAAAAAATGGTCATAACTTTCGAACGGCTCAAAATAACTACATAATTCTTTTTCGTAAATATTCTTGAATAGACAGCGAGCTTGAAAGTGCTAAACCCAAAGAATTCAATTTCTTGTTTTTTTTTTTTTTCAAAAAATGCACCTTAAAGGGTAACTTGTGGTCTTACGTAACGTGAGCACTCCCTTTAGAGTACAGACGTGAGTATTATCGAAACAAAGTGCACTTTAAAGTGCGATGACCACCATGACGTGAATATCATACGTAAAATTCGTTAGCGTATCCGTTAGCGCTCCGGGGTCGAGCAGCGCTTTAATATAGCTTGCTGAATCGTAGGAATACAAATGTAATGTTTAGTCCAGGGTTCGACGGAACACCGTCGGGCGAGGGGCATACATATTTCTTGCGAATAAACAAACACTCACCAAAGTTGCGACGGAAAAAAAAGAATTTAAGACGTTTCGAGACCACTGTGGGTCTCTTGTTCACATACGTATGTGAACAAGAGACCCGCAGTGGTCTCGAAACGTCATAAATTCCTTTTCTTTTTTTCGTTGAAGGAAAGAAGTGTTAATTTTAAGGGCTCGTTTTTTCTTTGTTATACACAATATTAACAAGCACTAACAGACAACTTTCGTTGCAACTTTGGTTGCAACTTTGGTAAGTGTTTGTTTGTTCGCAAGAAGTGTAATGTTTATTATACTTCTATGAAAACGGAGCCAACACTGGAAAAACAATTGACGTAAACGCGGCATGACGCCTGTATCAGAGGAGTGCATATATATGTAATGTATTGCTTTGTCTTTGGTATAAAATTAGATAGCCGGCTCTGCAACCACGATTGACGCTGCACTGACATTATGCCTGCATAGGGTCTTTTTCCAAAGCAGTTCCAAGACATGGCGTGGCTCTGTGGGAGAATGCCTGACTGCCGCGCAGGATGATTGGGTTCGACTCCTGGTGGGATCCTGGTTTTTATACTTTGCATTCAGCGGGTCGACGTTGCCGATGTTGATGGATGGATGGATGAACAACTTTATTTTAGTCCTTCGGTACGCGCGATTAGCGCGCAGCGGGCCGCTCCCACGTCGGGACAGAAAGGCCTTGCCCCTCCGCCGCGTCGATGTTTTTTTTTTTTTTTTTACGCTCTCTCATTTAAATTACTAATGTGTGCTCTCGCAGTTCCTGGGAAGATATAAACTGTGAATCACCAGTGGCTCATATTCGCTTATAGTGGCCCGTGGCATACTGGTATGTGCCACACGTGTCTGGTGGAAAGGGTTTGACGACGTACGCGACACTATTTTCACGTTATTCATGTTATGATCAGACAGTCAAATTCGTCAAACCCTCTTACCCTCCCATGCCAGTTTTGGTCTACACCAAGCTAAGGATGCGATCACACCTCGACTGGTGACCCGAAGGTCGCTGGATCGAATCCCGGCCGCGGCGGCTGCATTTTCGATGGAGGCGAAAATGTTTGAGGCCCGTATACTTAGATTTAGGTGCACGTTAAAGAACCCCATGGGGTCGAAATTTCCGGAGCCCTCAACCACGACGTCTCTCATAATCATATCGTGGTTTTGGGACGTTAAACCGCAGATATTATTATTAAGGGTGCGATCACGAGAGCACCCAGACGTAGCGGCTATAGATAAATAGATAGTTGCGTATAGAAACGCTCAAAGTGCCTTTAGCTGATTCGCCTAGAAATGCTTCGCATTTAGAATACTGTTTCATTTCGCTATAAGTTAGACGATAGGGCACCCAGAGCACATCTAACTTTCTTTTCTTTGTTGTAGCTAGAGTATTTCTTCAAATGCATTCTGTAGTTTGTTTTACGGCGACTTTACGGAATTGGAGAAAAGAACGAGATTCACGGTTGCCTGTACTGTCCTCGGTATTTGTTAGTAATTTGTGTTGAGTCGGGCAGACCTCCGGGGCACAACGTTTTCAGGTGGCGTTTTCTTACTACTCTGTTTAGTGGTGAGGTCTGACCCGATGTGTGCTTGTGTATCTATTTGTTTGCTAGCGTTCGCAGGTGTCTCTGTAAGGGAAGAGCGTGTATTTGTCACCTCTATTTGTGGTGTGGGTTCTGTTAGTGGTGTTACTATCACGTCTACCGTCTGAGTGGATGCTTCTTGTGTCTTAGCCACGGTGCGCCGTGTGTTGCAGCTAGTGCTTGTAGCATGTGGAGCGGATTATTCTTTTTCGTGGGACGGTTCGTTAGATTGTGTCATTGGCTTCGTCTGTTCAAATTCATTCCTGATTCTGTACTTGATGTTCCTAGAAATTACGCCTGAAAAATTAGGGTGTAGTCCCGTCCCGAGCGGGCAGAACGTCAGGGCCCTGGTGAACTTCTGCGTGGTGGATGACATCAACGTTTTTTGTGGCCGTGTTCAATGTCCAGAAGAAATTCGTTAACATTGCGTGATCCTCGTGCATGAGCTAGGACTGTGCGTGATTGTGAAATGAGTGATCGGTGTTTCTTTGCGATCCTAGGCAGAATTGTTATAAGGGTGAGTTTTCCGTCTGGTCTGTTGTTCTGCAAATCGTTTACCATAGTCTTAAGGGCCTCCCCAGTGAAGTGAAGTGAAGTGAAGTTTATTTTCCTTTCATACAAAGGAGGAAGCCGGGGCTAAAGGCTGGAATGCCTAACGAGAGCCTCGGCTCCCTTTTACAGCCTGACATTAGAAAACACAAACACATAACTAAGAATATAACATAGTAAATGCAAAATCAGCTGCACTTGCAAGTGTCACGTAATGCAGCTCCTAAGAATACAGCAGTGAAAAAATTCGGCAGATCCCACGTACCGTGGGAGTCGATGTTATGCGAAGCATGCGGCAGGTAGGTGACTGTGGCGTAACCTTTTTTTACTGAGCGACACGTTACAAAATGACGCTAAAGATTTATATAAATTATATACTCACTCTTATATATGTTGAAGAGCCGCATATGTGTTATATAACCAGTTCTTTACGGTTGGGTAACGCTGCCAATGGCAATGTGGGTATTACCAACACCAGAAGCGGTAAGCTGATATGTAGTGCTTATACGTGTCCCGAGAACGCACACACGTTTCACGAACCCGTGTGCATGTGTGCAAGAAGTTCTTGACAGTTCTTAAAAAAGGCATCATCACCGTGATCAGTGAGCATCTGCAGCTTGTTATAGGATCCGGTCGTGATCGTGGTGACGAGGGGTCCCTGTGTAGTGAAGTATGTGGTATGGTAGAGCTGTTGGAATTCGTGGATGCCTCGGTCATTTCGTCGACAAATTGTCTGTCGACAGAGCCGGCGACATGTCGGAACCTGAAGCCACCCTTCGCGTTGGTGAGGTATAGGCCGTCGAGGCTGGTAGGCCTGGATAGCGCTACGTAGACCAACATCAGTGGATGGTGCCTGTAGTATTTGTAGACTACCTGGGCGTATGTGGCCTATGTAGCCTAGTCTACAATGCGACTGTCAATAAATCTGGCATCATGGTCGGTCAGCATGAGGCCATCGCCCAGCCTCGTAAGAAATGAAGAGGACACTGCGTCGTTCTGGCGGACTAAGTGCACATTACGGTGCGGTGATGTGGATATCATATGTAACATTCGTTAATGTAATCCTCCTGGGTCGAGCAATGCTTCAATATAGCTTGCTGAGTCATAGGAATACAAACGTAATGTTTATTAGACTGCTATAAAAGCGGAGCCAACACTGGAACTACAGACTTTAATCTGATATGACGCCTGTATCGTAGGACTAGACATCGTAGGAATATCATGTAGTGTTTATTGCTTTCTTGTAAAATTAGATAGCCAGCACAACAACCACAATTGACGTTGCACCGATATTACGCCTGCGTAGGCTGTTTTTCCAAACCAATTTATAGACCTGGCGTGGCTCAGTGGTAGAATGCCTGATTGCCACGCTGAATGCTTGGGTTCGGTTCCTGCTGGGATCCTAATTTTCATTCTTTCCATTGGTTGAGTCAAGGCTGCCGATGTTGGTTTTTTTTAACGCTCTAGCATTTAAGTTAACAATGTCTGTTCTCGCCGTTCCTGGGTAGATATAAACTGTCAATCACCTGTGGCGCATACCCGTGCACAGCGGCCCGTTGTAAACGGGTATGTGCCGCACGTGTCTAGTGGAAAGGGTTTGACGACGTACGCGACAAGATTTTAAGTTTATTCATGTCATGATCCGGCAGTCGTATTCGTCAAGTCCACTTACCCTCCCATGGAAATTTTGGTCTACACCAAGTTAAGGAGGCGATCATGAGAGCACCCAGACGTAGGAGGCTAGATAGATAGATAGATAGATAGATACGTAGATAGAAACGCTCAAAGAGCCAGAGGTTCGCTAAGAAATGCTTCGCATTTAAAATGGTTTTATAAAAAACAGAAACCAGAGTCGAGCAAATATTTCTTTGTTTTAACTATTGACGTCGCCGTTGTTGTATGTGCCGCAGCGAATGATGAAATGCGTTATGTACCGTGGTGCAGCGGCGATAAAATCTTGTTGCAACCTTGAAGAAGACAAGTCCGGTTGTTGAAACGTCAGCTGCAGCAACCCGCTGTTTACGAAGTTTTCATCGCAAGCTTCCGTCTTCCATCTGTACATGAGTGTTTCCTGGAAATTGTTGTCAAAGCGCGTGATGCGACTGATTGTGATGAAGATGTGACATCTTTGTTTGCTGCATTAACGCACATGAAGCGGTTATGATGTGAAAGTACTAGAATATCTTGACCTGCAGTCAAGATGGCAGTAGAGGAAAAAAAAAAAAAACGGGCGTGGCTCTGTGGTACATCTGCTTGACAAACAGAAGTCCTGGGTTCGATTCCCACTCAAACAGAAGACTTTATTATTTATTTTATTTGCACCTATCCACAATGTTCGCTCCCGGACATTCCAGATTTTTCGCTCACAACCAACGACGCCGACACCAGAATTACTGCGAGACGAGTTCTTTAACGCGATATTAAAATTGCTACCATCGACATAGTCGATCGCCTATGAGCCCAAGATCAGCCGAAGTCCGTTTGCTGAAGCTACTTACTTCTCTGCTTTATTTAACTCTATCTAGCACTAATACTTATTGCTGTCGTGCCCATGAACGGGGTCGTGTGCCTTCGGCGCTCTCACAAGTGCTTTGAAAGCGCGCGCGGTTCCCGCGTGCATCGAGGAAACCTCGCTCTCTCCATTCCGCCAGTGTTGCCTCAGAGTCGCTAAAATGTGTGCAAACCGGGGCAATGTGTTTTAAAAACAGACCTTGAGAAACGTAAAGGAACATGATAGATAGAGATAACGTTCTGTCATCAGCTGCACTGCGCCACGTAAACACGAGACCGCGGGAAATGAGAGGCGAACGAGCGTCTCACACAAAATGGCGGAGCTTGTCGGAAGACTCGTCGCGCCGTAGTGTACCCTAACGGCAATGTCTGGAAGTAACAACCCGCGCATGCGCACTCTACCGTCCGGCGTCGGCTGCGCCTTCGTTTTCCTCTCGCGTATGCGTGTGTGCGTCTGTCTACCGCGCCTGACGGACGGCGGAGTGTGTGCGACGGCGGATTTTGCGTCTCTGCGGTGCTTACTTGTGGTGCTACTCCCTTTTTTCTTGCTTCCACCTTTGGGATAACGCCGATCATCGCCTGGACGTGCCTTCAAGATGTCGGACGACCACAACAATCACGACGAGTGCAACGAAATCCAGGACATACCGGAGATCGAGCTCATCATCAAGGTAACACGCCCGCATCCGCCGTCCCGAGGGCGAACCGTCCGTTAGGCTTAGCGACGGCCGCGGCGCGCCTGCTCCGTGTACCGCCGTTTATGGGGTGGCCATACGGCGGCCCAATTCGAACATTTTGAGCCGCGGCTTTCGCGTGCACGGGGTGTGGGAGGCGTGCCCACGGCTGGCTTTTCGTCAGCCAAGTCGGCTGTCTGGCCGTGCGTAATCGAAAGTGTGTCTCTCGCCAAGGCACTGCAGCACTGCTGTATTTTGGCTCGCCTACCTTTCTGTCGACGTCGCGCATACTGCATGGGTGTTACCCTTGGCGCTTCGAGAATTCGGAGGTTGTTTCGTCTTATCGCTCCATTAATTCTCGTTGCCCGCGTGTCACTCGCGATAGCGCCTTTTGTTTGCATTTTTATTCCCCCACCCGGAGCGCGGCGCATTTCCTGCGTCCCGGCGAAACACCTGTTTCGCGACGCCCCCGTGTTGGCTGGCAGCGAAAGGAAA
This sequence comes from Rhipicephalus sanguineus, assembly GCF_013339695.2. Classification (NCBI taxonomy): domain Eukaryota; kingdom Metazoa; phylum Arthropoda; class Arachnida; order Ixodida; family Ixodidae; genus Rhipicephalus; species Rhipicephalus sanguineus. The sequence continues at coordinate 19,125 of NW_023616059.1, forward strand.
AGCTGACGCGAGAAGTGTTGCCGAAAGTTTTGGTCGGGGCATTCGCGTGGCTAGTCCGAAACCGGGCAGCCACCCGGCAGTTTAATCCGTGCCGTGAGCGATTTTGCGTTTGTATGTCATGGCATACTTTCTATTTCAGTCAGCCGGAACTCGGGACGCAGACTGGCTGGTTTCCCTCTCTTCTCTGCTGCCGCCAATGTCCTTGAGCAATATCTGTTTTTCGTCGTCCAGCGCTTTTCCGTTCGTCGCTGTGTGGCTCCTCGCAGATAGAAACTGTTTGCTGCCCGACCGTCTGGCCCGTTTTGTGGGCGGCATTTTTTCCTCGAGCGTCGAGCCGCATTTTACCCCGTTTCGGGACTCTCGCTTCTTCGCTCGCGGTTTGTTGTCGGCCGCTGTGATGCAACGAAGCGGGTCGAAGCTGGCTGGGTTTCCCTCCAGATGCGTGGGCGGCAGTCCCAAATTTGATTAGACTGCCTTGTGCGAGCCTGTCATCGCTCGATGGGCCTTCCGTGTACTGAGCCAACGCACACACGCCTCTGTGCCTGCTTGCATGTCCGTTCCCCTCTGCTAGTCTCGTCTTCAACATGTGCTGCTGATCGAGCGTTGGAATGCGCCATTCTCCTCTTCCACGGCTATCGTTGATGGCATTGTTTCCGGCTGTTGAACTGCGGGGCAATCGCACGCACGGGAATGTGCCTGTTCAGTTTCAGTTTCAGTTTCAGTTTATTGAACGTATTTGAATGGGGGTTAATATGGGGAGAAGTATACAGAAAGAGGTCCCTTAGTGCGAACTGCAATGGGACCTCGTTATAGAAACATAAGAAAATCCAAATCATGAGCAGAAATAGCGCAAACAAGGATAGAAT
>NW_023616060.1:0-17691 GCF_013339695.2 Rhipicephalus sanguineus
AGTGGATTGTTGAGCGCTGCTAAGCGGATCAGAACGCATCACGACCGGGCACCGTCAGTTCCTGCAAGCCGGCTATTTTGTCGGGGAAGCATTTCCTACGATAAAACAAGAACCCGATCGTAACATGAAGGACCGCGTAGGATTTGTGGATTGTGCGCGGGGCGTCATGTATATAATCCCTTTGAACTGCGGTGCTTGCTTACGTGGGTAAAACCGACAGATGCCTGCATGGTCTCCTGCAATATCATGCCAAATGTTAGAAACGAAAGGGATCGTTCTAGCTATGCATTGTAGCGCGTGTGGATACACCTCTGTGTTCCACCAAGCTAACGCGATTCTCTCGCACACGGACAACCCTCATCACTGTGGAAGCAGCTTGCATGGCTCGTGAAGAATGCCCATGCATAAGTGAGAGAGCTGGCATTCCTGGAAGACGCCGGCACCAACGGTGGGGGTCTTTTTGTGCTTAGCGTTTAGATATTCTCGTTCTGTTCTTTCTTTTTTTTTCCTTTCCTACAAAATGTCTGTAAGAAACAATAAACTTTCAGTTGGCAGCATGCGCTCGTCTCCGTCGTCTCTGTGTCCCTCGTGCCGCTTCGCGCTGCACCGCCTTAACAAAAGTTTAAGTTCAACTAACCTGAAACCCCAAACCACTACTCGTCGCAGGCAAAGCTCGGCTTGTCTTATGCCTTGACTTTTGTATTTCGTCGACCAATATCGGTAATTACAGCTTATTGCTTCGCCACTAGATGGCGCGAAGCAAGGAAACGACGGAGCATGTTCTGATTGAATGTGGAGACATCCACCCAGGTGTACGTTTGGGCACGAGCCTACATGACGCCTTGGGTTTAGAGACAATGGAAAGCTGAAACACACCCGCGATGAATAAGTAAGAGACGGTTAGAGTATGGTGGCAGAAAACTAGAGAGAAAGGACAAAAATAAATATTGGAAGAAAAATAAGGACATTCTGCCGTAAATGGCAGAGAACGGAGCTGAAACTTAAGTATTTTTTTTCTCGACTAAAATAGTTTTAATTGAAGTAAAGACACTAGGCCAACGCTAAGAAAAGAAGAGTAAAGTTTTTTTTTTTTTTTTTGTCAAGCCTGGTGGCACACTTGTCACCACCCCGTTATAAAGGGGACGCTCATAGCATCCATCCATCCATGTAGAGTTACTGTATATGCTACCTTTAGGTAGCAGAGTTGCGCATCTGTCTTCCAAACGCCGCTAGCAACCATACATTGCGGAGAAGCTGACGCTAGGGCCAATTTTTGTATTTTTGGACGCCGCCGCTGCAGCGAACTGTATTAACACTAGTCATCGATAATCAATGTTTATCGCCGGTCTTCGACACGCCGGACGTGTTAAATGCCGACACGATAGGCATGTCACCCGCACAAACGGAGTGCTACTTCACCGCATAGCTGTGGTTGCTAGCCGGACCTATGCGCAACTCTGCTACCTGTATATGCTACTTAAAGGTTGCATATACAGTAACTCTACTCAAATGCAAGCCCGTTGACGCTCAGGTGCAGATGTTGCACACGGTAAACTAATGCTGTCAGAAACAGCCTCAAACGTAGCGTACGCAGCGCGCAGCACGTTGCGCACGTACAGCCTTGCGCGCACTCAACTAAAATTGTTTACTGATGGCACAATGTGGCACGCACTCCCGTGCGCACGCTAAGCGCGCTCGCGACTGTAGTACACGATCTATGGCGAGTACACTCCGCAGCAGCATTAGCCTCATGAAGTGATTATGACAGTGGCGGGCCGATTTCTACCACTGGTCTAGCCAAAAAAGGAGGAGGGTCGGTTGGGGGGGGGGAGGGGAGGTTCAAGTCCCACCCTCCCGGAAAGTTTGCAATTTTGCATGTGTATATATACACGCACACATACAAACGCACGCACAAGCACACGTAAACTATGGTTGAACCCCCCCCCCCCACTAAAAAAAAAAAGAAAAAAAAATCTGGCCATGCCACTGCATGACTTCAACTGCCGGGTTTATTGTATACTACCACACCTCATTAGCATTGGCTATAGTACTGGCTAAAACGTTGGCTAATGTTGGATAATACCAGCTAATATTGACTATATATGACTAAGTAATCGCTAGTGAAGGGGATATGTAGGTTATCCGTACTTATAGCGCCAGCATTGCCTTTATTCAATCACACTGCAGTGATCGAACCAACATTTGGATTCTGTGTTCCTCTAACCATACTTTAACACAGAGGACAGCGTGTACGCGACCACGGCCGCTCCAGAATGCGAGCACTCTCAAGCATGGCCATGGTTCCAAGTGGTTCGACTGAGTAGCACTGTGTGGGATGGAATGACGGTCACGCATTCTCTAAGGAAGCCCGAGGCCGTCAGCAGCTATGAGACGTGGCGCCAGCTTCACGAGTGTGGCTGAAGTGTCCGTGTGGTTCACATCGAAGTAAGCGATAAGCTTATCAGTAGTCGTTGATAAAGACAATTAAGGTCAAAGAATTCGTTGTAAGCAGGCGGAGGGACTTGTGCGAGGACTGCCGAAAATCTCCGTGAAGAGAATACGCCAGACATACCGTGTAAACACGTAGTACACATCATTGCATGTAAAAGATTATACGATAGTTCCTAGCATCGCCTAAGTAATGAGGTCATATTTAGATTTAGCAAAAACATAGCGTTGGCGGTACAAAAGTCCGGAATGCCGGCCACGCTCAGACGTTAACAATTTTAGCGTAGCAGCCGATTCAAGGTATATCTATTCACGAAACGTCCGACAAATCCAGATATGTCCTATGCTAATACTTACGGAATGACTCTGACGAAGTGATTCGTTTGTTCGTTTCGTGAGGGCTGCTCGAGATGCAAAGCTGTGCTCTAGCATGTCGATGACCAGATAAGAGACTGGACTAGAGGAGAGAGATTAAGACTAGCTTTCATTCTTGTGACGCTAGTGTTACAGCTATAGCTAGCTGAAGTGAAACGAGCAGAACGATTTTGTACTGCCTCATTACTTTGTATTGGTGTATTGTTATGTGGATCCTGCACAAGCGAGGCGTACTCGAGCTGGGGGTGAACGTAGATACTATAAAGTAAGAGCTTCAGCGACAGCGGAGCAAGGTAAAAGTAGCTATTAAGTAATCAACATGTTGCTTCCATAAGTGACTGCATATCTAGACACCAAGGTAGTGATGGGAAGTTGCGGTTTGAAGGAAGATTTTGTTTAGGGGGAAAGTAGGATGGAGAAATGACGTCACGCCTAGTTAGGCGTATGCTTTTGTGCTTTTGTACTGGAACATTTAGTTCCAGGACCCACGCGTGGCACCGTTCTATTACGTTATCCAGATCATTCTGAAGTGATGTTAAGCCTGAATCGTTAGTTATGGTACGGTAAATTACGCAGTCATCTACGAACAAACATGTCCTGAAGTAAGCAATGAGAAATTTCGGATGATCGTGAACGGTGAAGGCTTTTGTTACCGGCACGAACATACGGATGTATGCCTGCGAGGCGACTCCGTACAAGTTCATTTGCTGGGTAACATGGTGGTCGTGCCGTGACAACTGTAAAAAAGGAGAAAGAGAACAAAGTTAATTCAGAACACAGTCAATACCTTGCGGCGTTACTTCTGTAAGTATTACTCAGCTTGAGTACTTGTACAATCGGCGGCAAAAGTAAAACCTGGGTTTACGTAAGGCCAACGTGTGTTACTTAGGAGGAACAAGAAAAAAATAACTTACGCGGACCCCAAGCTGCGTTCACATGAATGCAGCACGAATGGTACATTCACTAGCGCATAAGCGTGATGTAATGGTGATACTACGGGACAGCGAGTATATGTGGCGAATTCCCCTTCATCTGAAAGGAGTTGCAACGTATTTCTCGCGAGTGCGTTTCGCTGGTGAGTGCAGCAGGGTGCCCGCCGGCAGCCCGTGTCGCTTCTAGGCCCTGTTTATAACGCGAAAGTGTTTTTTGCCGGGCCCACCACGGCCCCACTGACGCATTTTCGTCACGGATATGACGTTGTAAAATATAAAGAGTAACATATGGCAAAGAAAAACTAGAAGAAAAAGTTTCGTCACCGGGAGTCGAACTTACGACCCCTCGATCCCCAGCGCGCAGCGCGAAACGACTCCGCCACAGACAGCACGTTCTTCCTCGTACTCACGGCGTGCCATTTATATACGCCATTTGCCGGTGGCGGTGCTCACAGATCGGGGTACATCAGCGTGTTTTCGTTATCACTAGCGAGATGGCGCGAAGGGCTCGAAGAGCGTAAGAAGAGCGCGCTTTAAAGGTCGTGGCCCCTCACGGAGAAGCGCGCACCTCTATAGGGCGTGATCGCTCATGCACGCACGCTTATCTTTTACGTCTTGCGCTCTCACCGCAAGTTTGCGTTAAAGTCACAGAGAGCACGACATTCACTTCGCTCACTGCAGCGGCCGCTTTTGCGAAAGGAGCGCGCTGCTCACGAACAAATAATTTACAACTGTCACAGTTCGCGCTCATCCTGTGTATACTTGTGCGTTCCACTCGTGCGTCCTCCTTTGTATTTGACCAGCGCGATTTAACTGTCGAGCTGTGACAGTTGTTAGTTCGTGCTCATCCTGTGTATGTTCGTTCCGTGCGTCCTTTCTGCTTGAGCAGCGCGTTGTAAGTTTCGAGCTGCTTGCCGTTCTTCGCGTAACATTGCAACTTGTTGCTATAGCATTCATTCTGTCGCCCTCGGGGCGAAACAATGCACAACAAACACTCAACTACGTCTGTGAAGAGACGTTTTACTTTCGTGTTATACCGATTCCTATGACAGAGGGAGCAGCCACGTTTTTTCTCTTTCGATGGGAAGCGCCGGTGTTTGCATGAACCACGTAAGTTGAATTGCCCGTTTCGATCTACGCTTTCCTCACGCATTCATTCGATTCATGTTGCTGTAACGGATTACCTTACCATACGTGCGCACAATGCGCCGTTTGTCACATTCGTGTAAACGTGGCTGAATACGCACTGAGGGTATTGGTGCATACGAGAAGCTTTTAGATGATCCAGCGAGGCAAAATCGAGCATTAGGACGAGACGCGCCGTAGCTTTCAGTAATTAACGCGTTTGTCAATCATGGGAAACTGTTATTGAACGTTACAGCTTAATTTGATTCACGAGGTATACGACGTTCTAAACCTTACAGGAACACGGAACAGTTTATAAGATGACAAACTTATTCATGGGCATTGAATTTCGACAACAAAATGACTCCCTTCGGCAAGCGTCCAGGGTCCACCTTTTCCACTATCTGTGGGGCTAACAGTGGTGGAGGGTTGGATGAGTTGGCGATCCACAATTAAGACCACACGAAGGACAACGACATAGAAGGCCGACGCACACTGACGCTTGACGTCGTTCTCTAAGTCGTGAACCTTTCCGCTGTATGTAGAATGTGGTGCTGCCCCGAGCCCCTAGGTGTATAGAGACCCTCCCCAATCTCTTTCATCGTATGAGGCCATTCTTCGGGCCACCAACTCGGATGACCAACTGTAGCTGGTGGAGCGGGCTATCCGGAGACGTCGGCCAAGGGGCTCCCAGATAGCTGGGTGCGCAACCACGTTAATGGAGACCACTTAATTAAGGTTTGAAGCGCCCGTCCCAGGGGTCCCATTAAGCTCTCTTGTCATGGTAACCTCCCGCGCGCACCCATCTGTTTCTATCTGATAGTGCAGGCACTGAAACAGGCAGCAGTCGTCTTCTATTGACGTCACGAGGACAGTGTCTTAAAGACAGCGCTGAGGCAGGCTGCTGTTTTCACTTTTCAGTATCTTTGGCCAAAAGCAAAGGTTGCGCGCCCCACTTATGCTCTCAGGCACTCGCGCAATTCAGTGTGACACATGGGGCGATCGTCTCAAAGAGCTATAGCTGGTGTTGCCACGATGAATGTACGCATGTGCGGTTGTGGCCCAATCATTAAGAATGTTACTGGCTGTTACACTCGAGGACTTAGTGTTGCTCTTAACCGCAGGACACAAAATATTGTTATGTAAGTGCGAGCTATTCGGCAAGACAACAACTGTCATGGAAGCTCGGAAGTGTTAGCGACGGAAGCTTTGTTATAATAAAAGTTTATATTATGACAGAGTAAAAGGAGAGTCAATTTAACAAGGACATCTACAGACTGTCGAATATATAGTAAAGACAGCGATGTGAACGAACGGATGCTTGGAGCTATCCCTCGAGTAAGCGGAAGTCAAATCGTAAGCAATGCATAACATATATAAATAGCAGTGTATGTAACATTTGCACTCAGACCCTCGCACTGGGAGATTAATGCATTCCGAGGGCGCACTTAGTTAAGGAATTAGGTGATAGTCGAGAGAAAATCAATGACAGTGACAAAGTTCAGCCGTACAGTTAAAGTTAAACAAGAATCGCTATCAGTGAAAGAAAAACAAGTGATTTCGGTAAAAACAAATTGAACAAAGAACCTCAAGAAGTAGCTGATGCTGCGTAATGCTAATGGTATACGTAAGTTAACTTCTGTAAGACAGGCTGGTTATCTATCACCAACAATCTATCCCAACGGTACAAGTTAATAGAGCCTAATTCATGACAGTCACAAGTTCCATAGGTCGGCAAACTCACTCACAGTTCGACTCACTCAGACTCAGATCGAGCCTTGAGTCTGAGTCTGAGTGAGTCCCGGTGAGTAATATTTTGGTGAGCTCGAGTCCGAGTGAGTCAGACTGGGAAAACTCTTAGCGAGTCTGCGTGCGAGTGAGTCCGGTCGAGGAAAATTTTGGTGAGTCTGAGTCCGAGTAAACCCTAAGCGCAAGATATATTTTTTTAGTGAGTCTGAGTGAGCTGCACACTTTTTTGCCGACCTATGGTCACAACAAGGCACTTCAGCGGGAAGAAGAACAGCTAAATTGAGGAAACCAATAAATTATTTGTCTGATTTACTTCTGCGCTAACTCAATAAAATTCAGCATAAAAGTTCAGCAAAGTTCACCATAAAAAGTTCAGCATAAGTTTTTTTTACTGAAGTTCTTTAAAATTTTCCTGATAAGTAATGATACTTTTAAATCAATCAATCAATCAATCAATCAATCAATCAATCAATCAATCAATCAATCAATCAATCAATCAATCAATCAATCAATCAATCAATCAATCAATCAATCAATCAATCAATCAATCAATCAATCTTTTCGTGTGAGAACTGCCCGATAGTCATGCGTCAGTACTCTTAGCAACAAGAGGAAGAGAGAGGAACAACCTTAGCCAGCGTAAAGGCGATGTCGGCCACAGCATCGCAGAGGGTGTCGTTTCGTTCACCCGAATACGCCCACGCATCAAAAAACTTGCAGGCCAGAGCCGCGAGTTTGTTTCTGCTGAATTCCACCTGGACGTCCCCTCGGCTCACGAGCATGTCCGGCTCTCCTAACTGCGGGAAACCATAAAAGCACATGCATAAACGGAGCGCGGTCGCGTAAGCATTTTCAAATCTGAAAACTGTATGGAATTGGGAGCACAGTTAACGTCATGCTTAGGCACGTTTTCCACTAGAAATATGTGCAAAAAGAAAAAAAAAAGCTTTAACAGAGAACTATCGACGATAAAGACGTATTTTACTTGAAGAAACGCTCACTGCCGTAGACTTCACGGCGTACGCGCTGGCATAGGCGTGCGCAGGGTTCCCCATTAGGGGGGGGGCACAGGTTCGTTGCAGCGCCCCCCCCCCCCCACTCTACTAAGTCAATGTATGGGGCAGATTTTGCAACCCCCCCCCCCCACCTCTTGGGTGATTATGAGGGTCAAGGTATATGGGGCTGATTTTGCGCCCCCCCCCCCTCTTGGGTGACTAGATGGGTCAATGTACGGGGCAGATTTTGCGCCCCCCCTCTTAGGTGATTAGGGGGGGCGGCCGCCCCCCACCCCGTGCGCACGCCTATGCGTGCTGGCGCCCATACAAGGTGCCCCAGCTAAATCTAGTCAGTTTTAAAATATGCCGACGCACTTTACGAACACGCGACCAAAATGCATGTTGCTCACTATTGCATGGCGTAAGTCACACTATTTTTTGTGTTCTGCTTAATTGCCTAATAGGTAAGACTGATTATTTAATTTCTCAAGCAACGAAGCTGGGCAAGAAATTCCAGTCGGAAAGTTGTAGATCGGTTTACAAAACGTCCGGTGACACAGTTTCTAACTTCCTATATATTGAGTATTAGTGTTTTTCTGCTTAAATACAGATTCCCGTGAAATACATAGAAATACGACGTGCTTGTGCGCCGTAATTGCGGTGTTCCGTAACGTTCCGCGTGCAAACGACAATGCTTCCTTCGCGGTGGTTCATGACAGTGATAAGCAGACGCCGCGGTTATCGCTTGTGCTGCCTAAAGGTTCGTCATTGCACAGCCACCACCATCGTTGCTACCCTGTCGCCTTGTAAGGCCCGGAAAACGTGGGCAAATGCTATTGGTTGTTTCGAGGTGGAACGTTCGGCAGCAGTGCAGTGACGGCGCGCAAACGGGCACGTCACGTGGTTTTCGTTTGTATTTCGCGGGCATCTGCTGGAAGCAGAGAAACGCCAATACCTAATAGATGGAAAGTTAGAAATGGTCTGATCGGACGTTTTGAAAACCAATCTGCGATTTTATAATTGGAATCTATTGTCTGCAGCTTCGTTGCTTTAGAAGTTAATTATTCTTGCCCAATTAAGCAATTAAACAGAAACAAGAGCTACCGTGACGTACTCCATGCAAGAGCCAGCAACGTGCATTTGGTCGCTTCGTAATAAAGTGCGTCGGCATATTTTTAAACGCTGGCTAGCTGAGGCCCCCTGTATAGCATCCTGCATGGCTGCTGCAGAAACGGAAAAAGGCGCTGACCGTTCCAGCGTGCTTCAAACGCCGCGCGCACCGCTTTAGCCACGACATACTGCACCCAATCAGCGGGACGTGAACGACTGATTACAGTAGCACAGAGTCACGCATTAAAATAAAATAAAATAAAACGAAATATGAATTCATACGTTCTATAGCCACGGTAACATCACGAGGGACGCCATAGTTGGGGACTCCGTACTGATTTTGAACACCTGGTGCTCTTTGACGCACATCTAAAACAAACTACACGGGCATTCATTGCATCTCGACTTCATTGAAACACCGCCGCTGTGGCAGGGATTCGAACCCGCGTCCTCGTGCTTAGCAGGGCAACGCCGCAACTGCTCAATTACCTTGGCAGGTGCGGCGCATAGCTTCGAGCAGAAGTGATTGCTACAAAATCGAGGTCCTATATGATACCAAGTGGCCTTATTATAGATATTACCACGGTTGCGATAGTATCTTGCCCGTTGTCGGCAGCCGGACTTAGGTGCGATAATGATCTACCTTACGTGCCTGCAGGAAAGCCTTGTTGCGTAGGGGCTCCATTGTGTACGCTTTCACATGCACATGCTGGTATCCTACGGTGGCTGCACTAGCGTTGCCATTGGTGGGGACGGTGTTGGGATGTTCAAACATCCACCGAAATTTTTCACTTTTACAAGTGTATATATGCACGCACACATAGAAACTCACGTAGGAATATACATAAAGTGTGGTTAGATACCCCCGCCCACGCGGCCATACGACATAGCGGTACTGTTAAAGCTACAAGTCGCCGGCAGGTAAGGTGCCCTGTCAGCGAGGAGAGGTTACGAATCAAGCTTATACTGTTTGTACTTCAATGCGCTGCGCGGCCAAAATTAGCGAGGAGAAACATCCGTAAGGCGTGGACTCCCACCGCTATTAGCTTCGACGTTGCGTTCCAAGGATTCGAGACAAGCTCCACGGTGAGAATGGGTGCGTTGTCCAGCTTGTAAAGCAGGGTACCCGCCGCGTGTAACACGTCACTCGTTGTGGCTCTAGCGGCCTTGCTGACGTTCAGTCCAAGGGACGCTAAGGCACTCTTCAGTTCATTATCCGTGACGACACCTGCGAACGACGATGTCAAATACTGCGGCCGTATTGCGTCTCTAAAGCAAAAAAGACATTCACAGTAAAAAAGAAAAAAAAAACAACATGCGAACGTAGATCACTTTACAAGTTTCGCCCTAACGTTCGATGTTATACCTAGTCGCAGGCACACGCACAACATGAATGCAAGCAATAGGTTCGACTGCAAGAAGAGTCTGATTGACTTTTCTCTTAAGACAAGAGGCAAAGCTTAACAAGCATTTGACACACGACAAGTTTCCTTAAAGAAACATCTCGCGCGACAGATGCCGACCGCAGGTCATGTTCCATGAACCCCTGCTCTTATTAAAACAGCCTTAGCCGTATAAAAGACGGGAGCGGTAGCACTTGATCGCATCGTAACAGAGTGCACGCGGCTGTAGGCTCGGCGCACAGAGATTTTTGCGTACGTTTGAGCTTGTATAATTTTGTTCACACCAATTCCCTGCTTCCTCGCGCTAACTGTGCCTCTACAGTGAGTGACACACCTGTTTGTTTGCAGGCGTTCCAGAGGTTGAACAGGGGCTTGAATTCGGCCGGTCTACCACCTGCGATAAAGTGAAGGGTGAAGCGCGCACATGCGTGAAAGGCGTGCTTTTGAGAGGACGACAAAGGTTATCGCTGATAAAGCACGCTACTTATGCGCGCACACACGCACGTACTAAATTTGATAATGAGAAGTATGATAAGTGATGTAAATGTATTAGGCTGCCATGCATGACACGAAAAGGAGTTTAGTTTCGCCAGCTCTTGTGGAGAATGTGACCACGTCAATTACTAATGAGCCTGTTCAAAATTATTAGAGATAGCAGTGGCTAAAACACTGCGTGTATACGGTATTACCGTCGAGCACCGTCCTGGCCATTTCTTCGACGAATCCCGTAACGGCGTCGTCGGCGGTGTCGTACTGCTGAAGGTCGCTGGAGGTGGCGTGCCAGTCAGCGCAGGTGAACTTGTAGAAGTTGTCGCAGGGGTCGCGGTGGCTGTTGAATATGCCGGACAGGTACCTGGCTGCGCAAAGCAAGCACACGACGGGTGGCATTGGTACTCCAAGAATGTTTCGTTCCGAAGAAGAATGCGTACGCGTAGCTACCACCTAGCTCCCGCCCAGCTCTAATAATCTAAAAAAAAAATGCGTATAGAGTGTTCGTATTGTTACGGGAATTAGGCAGCCACGGCTGTCTCTCGACATTCTCATCGTCGTCATAGTCATAAAAAAAGTGTCTGCTAGCACCTTCTAGTGTTACGTGGCAATATTAGCAAACGACAGCGATTTGAATAAATTAGGCTGCTCGCACAGGAAGTAAGCGTTTTTTAAACGCACGCTCTCCTACGGGTAGCAGAAAGTAATAATGAAGCTTGAAGAGCCGATTCTAAGGAAAAAAAAAGGATACACGCTACTTCCCCGACGAGAGTATAATGATCAGAGAGAGTTGAAGTGTCTCTTTAAAGAGAGTCATATATGTGGCAAGTAAGGACTTAAAAAAGAGTCAAAGGACTCTTTTTTGCCTAGATTGTACTATAAAAAAGGAAACGCTTGTAAGGGTAAATTGATCTCCCTAGAACTCAACAACAGATATACATGTGCGAAGTAAAGTTCTCCTTTATATCGAAGGAGGTGTGCGATTTGCTTCGCAACTTATTCGAACGTTCACTATGAGAACTCGCCAAAGATTTGTCGCTGCTGGTACATCAGGGCAAATAACAATTATAGGAGTGTAGAGGGAGAAAGTTGCAGTGACTAAATGCTACAGATTCTTCGGCTACAAGAAAGCCGCAGCTTCGAAGGAAACTTATTGAAGTAAAGTTTTTCTTTCTTTTATACAAAACGACTCCAGATGAATAACGTTTAATTTCGTTACCCGACGTGAAAGTGCTCGCTATTCAACATTGAAAGTTTGTTTAAAAGATTATGCTCATTCCATTTATTTAAGGAATTTCGCTGTTGAACCTCGTGACGATGATGACGACGACATCGAAAAAAGCAACAAGAACAAAAACAACGATATAGTATACTACTAGTCGGTAAATTAAGGTGTATATTACATAGAATACATTACCTACTTCATTAAATACAGCGCTACAGTTCGTAGAGCTGGTAGCTTAAATTTAAAGGAAGATTAAAGGTAATTTAAAGGATAACTTACCGACTACATTAAATATAGTACTACGGTTAGATGAGCACTTAATTACACTAAAGTTCACGGACTGTATGCAGTACAGCACCTCGATAAAATGAATTCGCTCTCTGTCACAGCTATTTTTCCAGCGTGCATAGAATAGTGATTCACTGCTCTTTATGAATATTCCTTTTAAATATAACTGTTCGACTACTGCGCATTTGCCTGTATGCTTATGTTCCTCAGTGCTTAACTTAATAATTTCAAAAGATTGACGCTTGGATATTTTTGAGAATGCTCGTCAGTGCTTTAATGTAAATGAAATTCGGCTCTCACCCTATTATTAACGCCTTTAAAAAGGCAAGAATTTCGTCATTGCCCGCGTGTTATAAGTGGCACATTACAATCTCGAGAAACCGAGAGACGAACAATACATTTGGTCTTCACCTCGCGTTTATCCATTGATGTTATCGCCAATAAGTCATCGATACATACAGGTGTGGCACGAACTGCGCATGACAAGGCTTACTCAATGTTCATCGAGAGTATAGTTTGTAGCTGCGGCAAACGTTCTATCAACAAAACAAAGTAATGATTTAGTAACACGGCACACCAACGTAGGTGAAATATTAGCAATCGCTATGGCAGCCGCCTGGCCTCACGTTGCAAAGTTTGTGGGCGTTTTGGCTGCTTCCTCAAATGAGTATATTAAACAACCTAAGTATATAGAGCGGTTAGGTGATCGAAGCCTATCCCATTTACGAAACGACAAAAGGTATGCCTTCATTGTACCTTCTGGTGAATGAGTTGTTATTTTTAGACGACTCGTTCAAGTTATTCGCAGCATTCATAATGCCACGAATCTACCATTAAATATGGTGAACGTTCTTTTTTCTCGTATAGCCTTCTTGGTGGAACGAGGGTCTTGATGGACGCGGCGCCAGTTATAATATTCCCGGTACAAATGTTGGACTAGGTTGTTCCTTCGGTTTACTAGTCAGTGCCAATGCGTTAAGGTGCGACGACGGCAACACTGTTCTAGATATTAAAAAAAAAAAGAAATCAAACATCTAATTTTGTGGACTTGCCTTCCGCTTCGCAGAACGTGGTGTTGCACTCGATATCTTCGTGGTCGATGTGTCGACGAGTACCTGACAAAAAGTAAAAAAATAATAATAATAAATAAGCGTGAAGAAAATGCACATGAGAAAAGTTTTCTCGTCTTTCGCAGGGTGCGTTTTTCATGAAGCGCGATAAAAAGTGGTGGGCGGCGCCTGCTTGTTGCCACGCGACAACGTTCATGACACTGTATTCGTTCGAGGCTTTTACTTTCAGTAAATTCGCGCTGATTACTAGCGCGGTAAACAGAAGTCAAAATTTCATTTTTAGGATTTTTTGCTGGAACACCAAAGCCAGCAGTCAGTGTAGCGTACCAGCCATCCTCGTATCTTGTCTATTGAAACGCAGAAGTTATCAAAAGATGGCGAGTCCGCCCCCCTTTCCTCCCGCACCCCACCTTTCTTTCTTTTTTTGAAAAGTAATATAATGGAATGCAACTTTACCGATATATATTTAAGTAGATATAAGCATGTGCCGTCAAGAGGCATCACGTAACGACAAATTGGTGTGCGAATTCCTAGCAGCGTCGCCACCTGTCTGTCTTTTATTGCAATGTTCGCCGTCGCCTTCGGCGACACAGCGAATATCTTGTTAATACACCTGCTTTTTCTGCTTCATCATCTCCCGCGCGTTGTTTCACGCATGTTATGACGAGTAAGCGAGTGCTCAATACAGTGCGTACGACTAATGAAACTACGAACATTACCTCGTGTAGTGGTCCACTGCGCTGCCAGCGCTATCAAAGCTACGCTAGAGTGTACTAGAACAGGGGAGTGCTCGGAACGGCCGCAGCACCAATGTATAGAAAGTGAAGCCCAAACAGGGTCAATCCGCTTGTAGCGCTGCGATCGGTAGTCTGCAATGTGTCGTTGTTTAAAAAGTTGCGCGCGGCTCCGCGAAAGTGGTGCAGTGGTACAATCCCCGCTTCCCACTCAAAAGGCCCGGGTTCGAATCGCAGCTGTACAGGGTGGGTTTTTATTCGTAGTGTCTACCTTCATAGCTGTATTGGTTTCCCTTACTTTCTTAAAACTAGCTTCAGTTGCTATATATTGCTACAAAAAGTAACGCAAAATGAGAAGTAAAATAGAAAAAAAAATTCACAGTGAGCGTAGTTATTTGAAGCGCCATCCCGCGGAATTCAACAAAAACGTAAGGTATGGCCCCCGAGATTGAATCCCAAGAGATGGCGCTGCAAATAACTATGTTAACTGTGAATTTGTTTTTATTTTACTTCTCATTTCGCGTTACTTTTTGCAGCAATACGTAGCAACTGAAGCTAGTTTTAAAAGAGAAAAGAAAAACAACACAGCTATAAACGTAGACGCTACGAATAAAAAGCCACCCTCTGCAGCTACCATTCGAACCCGGGAATTTTAAGTGGGAAGCGGGCATTCTACCCCTGCACCACTTTCGCGGAGCCGCGCGCAACTTTTAAACAACGACACATTGCAGACTACCGATCGCAGCGCTACAAGCGGATTGACCCTCTTCGGGCTTCACTTTTTGAAGCTCGTTCCGGGCACTCCCCTGTTCTAGTACACTCTAGCTACGCCGTATTTTGGGCGAAACTGCGACTTTCTCTGTTTCTGGCTTACCAAGCCACATCACATGGTACGGAATGCTATATTTATGCTTCACAAGAAACTGTAACAACGCAGCTACATTAACTTTTTTCTTTATTGCGCCTTTATTGTGCACCGATTTTAGAGCGTTAGCGTCACTCTTCACTGCCCCCTCGCGGCACTCGTGGCCGGAAATCGAACGCTCGACCACGGCTAGGTCGATCCGAATAGGCCGCGAAGCTTCGGGCGAAAAGCGGTTCAGAACCTATTGCCAACGACACCAACAAGGGGAGTTACGGGTGCTGCGATTGAAGCGCGACTATGCTTGGAGGTAACAAACACTAATAGCAAAAAACCATAGAGTTAATATACTGACTCTAGAGGAAAAGCTCCCCATATGGCCCATGCATTGAAACCTATAACCGCATGGGTTCCGCCATGATGGAACAAAACGATCGTTGCCAGTGTTGCCAGACCTTCGACGCTCGCTATATTTGACGGTAGTAATCAGTTTTAATCTACCAACCTAAGCCAGCTACGCGCTGTTCAGAGAACATCAGCTGTGTTTTGATGCGTGAAGCCGTGTGTTAGTGTACGGTTGTCTGTGCAGCTGGTCCGGTTGATAACAGTTAAAATTTCCACCTGTTTGTGCATGGTTTTTACTAGGCACTCCCTACCAAAGTTTCTCCGTTCGCTGGCACAAAGGTCACTCGACAGATTCGCAGCTCGAAGCAAAGTCCGTAGGCCGTGGTCGCGCGCTGATTCGACTTGCAATGGCGAGACACCTGTATCCACGTTCTTTTTCAGCTCATTGCTGCCGTACTTCAGCGCAGAGAGCCGTAAAGCAGAAAAATGTCGATTGCAGCATGCAGCGGCGAATGTGAGTGAGACAGCTCCCGAAAGCTTCAATCGAAACTAAAGTTACACGGCCCACGAAGCTTTATCGCCGTAAAAAGTATTTAAAAAATCGGTTGCGACTAGTTCGTACATAACTTTCAGGGCTTGTCTCATCTCTTCTTTGACGTCCGTCCTGGTTTGCACTGATGCACTGAAGTTTCCAGCTCGAAAGAAAAAAGGGCTGTCACATGAAGTCGAGTGGTATGCGGCGACAGAAAACGCAGACAACGGGACACTATGACAACTACGAGATACACGTCGCGAACGGAGTTTCAGGGGCTTTAACACGACGTGCAAACCGACGCAAGCGGCCGCAAGCACACACTCGCGTACTCGCGAGTGTTGATATGGTGGTGCCATCTAGTTAACCAGCCTGCAAACGCTCCTTTCAGCGCGCAGTAAATTGCATAAATAGCTGTCGTATTCTTTCGTAGAAGTATTCAAAATAAACACAAAACCATAGAGTTAATATACTGACTCTAGAGGAAAAGCTCCCCATAGGGCCCATGCATTGGAACCTATAACCGCATGGGTTCCGCCATGATGGAACAAAACGATCGGTGCCAGCGTTGCCAGACCCTGAGACGCTCGCTATATTTGATGGTGGTAATCAGTTTTAATCTACCAACCTAAGCCAGCTACGCGCTGTTCAGAGAACATCAGCTGTGTTTTGATGCGTGAAGCCGTGTGTTAGTGTACGGTTGTCTGTGCAGCTGGTGCGGTTGATAACAGTTAAAATTTCCACCTGTTTGTGCATGGTTTTTACTAGGCACTCCCTACCAAAGTTTCTCAGTTCGCTGGCACAAAGGTCACTCGACAGATTCGCAGCTCGAAGCAAAGTCCGTAGGCCGTGGTCGCGCGCTGATTCGACTTGCAATGGCGAGACACCTGTATCAACGTTCTTTTTCAGCTCATTACTGCCGTACTTCAGCGCAGAGAGCCGTAAAGCAGAACAATGTCGATTGCAGCATGCAGCGGCGAATGTGAGTGAGACATCTCCCGAAAGCTTCAATCGAAACTAAAGTTACACGGCCCACGAAGCTTTATCGCCGTTAAAAAGTATAAAAAAATCGGTTGCGACTAGTTCGCACATTCAGGGCTTGTCTCATCTCTTCTTTGCCGTCCGTCCTGGTTTGCACTGATGCACTGAAGTTTCCAGCTCGAAAGAAAAAAAGGGCTGTCACATGAAGTCGAGTGGTATGCGGCGACAGAAGACGCACACAACGGGACACTATGACAACTACGAGATACACGTCGCGAACGAAGTTTCAGGGGCTTTGACACGACGCGCAAACCGGCGCAATGGGCCGCAAGCACACGCTCGCGTACTCGCGAGTGTTGATGTGGTGGTGCCATCTAGTTAACCCGCCTGCAAACGCTCCTTTCCGCGCGCAGTAAATTTCATAAATAGCCGTCGTATTCTTTCGTAGAAGTATTCAAAATAAACACAAAACAATATCCGCAAGTTTTTAATTGTGCAGGTGCTTCTTTAGGATTGATATGTGATGGCAAGAATGACAACGTTCCAAGATGTCAGCGTTCTTGTGGTTATAGGTCTCGCGGCCCAGCTTTTCCTCTAGAGTCAGTATATTAACTCTATGCACAAAACAATATCCGCAAGTTTTTAATTGTGCAGATGCTTCTTTAGGATTGATATGTGATGGCAAGAATGACAACGTTCCAAGATGTCAGCGTTCTTGTGGTTATAGGTCTCGCGGCCCAGCTTTTCCTCTAGAGTCAGTATATTAACTCTATGCGAAAAACCAAGGCTTATTCAAGGGCGAAGCAATCTTCATGTTTTACTAATGGCATTTATTTCCCGAACAATATCATATATGTATAGGTGCGATTTGGCAAGAATGTATGACAGTGTTTTTTTATTACGAAAAAGCTTTTTCTTAGCGCCCCCTGAAGAGAGGCGCACGGTATTGTTATTCAGTGCAGCCCTTGCGGTGCATGGAAAGGCGCGCTCGTAAAGCTCGTCTACGACGACACGCCCCCTCACTGTTT
>NW_023616061.1:0-120001 GCF_013339695.2 Rhipicephalus sanguineus
GCGATTTTTTGTGAAAGCTAAACTTTCAGCAGGGCTCTTTATGCGTTTTAATTTCTCAGTATTGGTACTTCTAACAATGACTTAGCTGTCTGGACACACCCATCAGCTGGCTGATGGAAAATAATCATGTCAAGTGAGCAGTTAATACAAAAACATGTTTGCACCTTCGCAGATGTATTTTTTGTTACCTGCTAGGCTATTTCCACTTATACAGCTCATTTTAACCCTGAAACGGTTTTGACAATTCTTTACAAATGCATTTCGGCATTCGTGCGAGTCGTGCAGATCAATAACAGATTAAGTGCCCTGTGTAACGTGTAAATTGTTATAAGGCTTCAAACATGTGCATTGCAACAGATCGCACTGTACCACTGAAGAAAGTTTTCAGCCGCCCAGGTTTTGGAAAATTTCTTTTTTTTCCCCTCCATGGATGTGGCATTCGAGACATCACATCTGCGACTGGTCTGGTTTTCTTCATTTAGTGTCCGGGTATGTGGAGGCCCGCCGAGATCGAGAAAATGGCGGAGCATGCCTTCCACAGTCTGTGGAGTGTTGGCTGAGGATCATGGAAGATGCAGGTTAGTCATGACCACTCAGTCAGGAAGTTGAAAACAAAAAACGCATTGCTTTGGAAGAAGGTACCCTTTAATTGTGAATAGTTGCCTTCATATAATGGTGCTTTCCTTAATTGTTCGAATAATTTGCACTAGTTTTAGTCAAACCACTTACATATATAACTTAAAAAGGAATTATACCAGGGACTCCTTGATGCATTTTTCTTTGTTTCTCGCATGTCAACACGGACTGAAGTTAGGGGCCATGAAGACAGCTGGCCCATGTACAGAGACATTCCTTCACTGTCTTCAATGTTTACTTCTTGTCTTTCCTGCAAGAACAGTATGCAAAGGACATGTGCGGCAAAGGGTAAGCACAAACTGACACTGTCCAATGTGCATTTTGCAATGCCGGTCATGGTGAAGAAGTTGCATAGCATTTCATGTTGTTGACACTCAGTGTATAATTCTTCGAACAACAAGAAAACGGATGCCCATACCAATCTCTGCCATCCTGAGGAAAACACGCTTTGTCAGGATGTACAATTCTTCTGTGAACATCTGCTTCAGTGTGACAGCACACCTACAGATGCACTTAGGTGATGAATTGTAGCAATGTCGAGAGAAAGAAAGGTTGAGTGAAAGACAGGGTGGTTGACCAGAAAAATATTATCTGGTTTGCTACCCTGCACTGAGGAAAGGAAAGGGGGGATGGAAAGGTAAGGGGTTAAATGCGAGAAAGGGCTAAAGATTGGTTGTATGAAGCAAGTGAAATCGGGTATAGAGTTTTGGGCATGTTAGTCCACTGAAAATGTAAAGAAAAGAATGGACTTTTTGGCAGTGTATAAATTTGTTATCAGCCTAAAGGAATTATGCGTGTCTTTACAAAGCATTGGTTCATGCCAGGTAATTGGTAATGCATACTCTTGACTTTGCAAGTCTATTCAATAGTGCAGCTGTTCATGCAAGTTTAGCTTA
This sequence comes from Rhipicephalus sanguineus, assembly GCF_013339695.2. Classification (NCBI taxonomy): domain Eukaryota; kingdom Metazoa; phylum Arthropoda; class Arachnida; order Ixodida; family Ixodidae; genus Rhipicephalus; species Rhipicephalus sanguineus. The sequence goes on from NW_023616061.1 coordinate 1,533, forward strand.
GCAAAAAAATAATTGTTAGGTGATTTACCATAACTTTGTAGTTTTTCCATTTGGCCTTGTCAACCTTCGTCTTTTAGTTTTTGTGTCATGCTCTCACATCAGCAGCATGTCAGAAGTATCATTGACCAACTGACTCCATTTATTTTTTTTATATTCTGACACTAACCATGGAACAATTGCTTCGTAAGTGCTCCGAAATGTGCCACATTCTCTTTCGTCATTAAACTTGGCACATAAGTTAAAAGTGGCACATAAGTCATGTTGTACATGACATGTGTGTCATGATTTTCATGTTAACTCTTGTTATTTATGTTCATTACACAGTAACGTCACGCAATACCAGTTTCGGGGTAGATCAAGCAAGCAAAACGGCTGCCAGCGCACCATGAGCGTGGCAAATAAGTCATGCTGTACATGACATGCGTGTCATGGTTTCATGTTAACTCGTGCTATTTATGTTCGTCATACAGTTATGTCGCAAGATACCAATTTTGGTATATATCAAGCTAGCGAAACGGCCGCCAGCGCACCATGAGTGTGGCACGTAAGTCATGTTGTACATGACATGCGTGTCCTGATTTTCATGTTAACTCATGTTATTTATGTTCGTTACACAGTCACATAGCGCAGTACCAGTGTTTGTATATATCAAGCTAGTGAAACGGCCGCGAGCGCACCATGAGCGTGGCATGTATATCATGCTGTACATGACATGCGTGTCATGATTTGCACGTTAGGACCTGTCAGTTATGTTCATCATACACTCTTGTCACCCCGTATCAATTTTGGTATATATCAAGTTAACGAAACGGCCGTAAGAGCACCAAGACTGTGGCATGTATATCATGTCGTTCATGACATGCATGTCATGATTTTCATGTTATGACTCGTCATTCATGTTCGTCATACAGTCATGTGATGCCATACCAATTTTGGTGTACAGTGAAACCTCGGTGATACGATCACAGCTCATACGAATTTCGGGGTGATACGAATTTTTCGTAGGTCCCGGCCATGGCCCATTGGCCTGCAGTGTAACGGAGTACGGTTGTTGCGAACCGATTTGCACCCAGCGACATTTGATACGAACGTACGCTACCGCCCAGGTACGAAGAGGTGCTGTTTGCGCTGTTGCTGAAGACGCGCCAAGCACGTGCGAGCGCGGGAACGCAAGCGTGGACAAGCGCGCCGCACCGCCAAATCGTCAGAATCACGGTGTAAGAAAAACACTTTTCTTACGGTCAGAATAAACCTTCAGAGACGCGTCACGGCCTCCGAGATTGATTGTGTGCGCGAATCTTTGAGGCTCTTATGCGCCTCCTTGTGCCTTCGCGTTTAGCTTACAGAGGACATTAGCGCCATGCTTTTTTTTTCTAACGCGTCGACGCGGGCTGCTGTCGTTGTACTGTGTTTACATGTGCCTGCCTCGTGCATCAGACATCCTGTGAAAGGTGGGCGAGGACCGAAAGAAGGCGAGGATGGTCTTGGCGAAGGAGTCAGGCCTCACAACGTCAACATGCGCGACCGTTTAGTTCGCATTTGTGCGGCACGGCCGTAAATCTCCCGAAAAACATCCGCAACACCTCCGCGATAACAAAGTCATAACATAGGACCGTCGTTCTGTATTTTCATGACCTTGATCCATCGCGTGAAAGAGCGTCCTTCATTACTTTCGCTGCAGTACTCTGGTGTCATGCAAAAAAGCGTACTAAACTTTGGAAGCGGCTACTGCTGCTGCGGGTCACAACTCACCTGGTTCATTAATTAAATACGCGCGTATGGGCCGTATATTTACGAGTGCCGGCATGATTGCCGACATCTAAAAACTTAACTGACAATCATTCAGGGTTCTCCCTGACGTTGCTGTGGCCCTGAAAAATAATAAATGAAAATGTACACCAGCTTTCTTTTGTCGCATGCTAATTTTTCGTGCTTCCTGGTGATACCAATTTCGGATGATACGAATATTTTTGGTGGTCCCATGAGATTCGTATCACCGAGCTTTCACTGTACATTCGATTGACGAAACAAGCAGGAGAGCACAAAGTCGTAGGCGGCTAGATAGATAGATAGATAGGTACGCTCAGTCGCAGAAGTTCGCTAAGAAATGCTTCGCATTTAATAAGTCGCTTTTAGTATTCCATTGTAATATTATGCTTTCATTGATGCAATATACAAACATTGGTGGCAAGTGTGTAAACTGTGCTACTACATATAGAGAAAGAATTCTTTGTGTTATGCATGCTGTATTTTTCACCACCAGGAGCTGTGATGCTATCCTTACCATCGTAAATGCTTTTCAGTTTTTAGTATTTTCCACTGTGTTTCGTATTCTTTCACTTACATTTTATGTCATATGGTTGATGCATTCAAATATCGAATTCTGTTTTTGCTGCACTGTAGTTTATAGATGGTTCTGGTGTAAAAAAAAAAAGGAGGTACAATAAATACTGCAATGAGGTGGTGCTTGAAATGTTATATACTCTGTTACAACCTGAGAAAAAGATCTCAGCTCTGCGCACAGCCATCACTGTCCCTCCCGCAGAAAATTTCCATAAGTGCTCCGTCCAATAGCGCTTACTCATTTTTGTGATGTCAAGCGCTTCTCGAGTGTTTCAGGCCGCTGACTTTCCTATACAGACCAATGTTTTTGAGCTGGTTGTAGGGCAGAAACTTGAACATCCTGGTAAATTTTGTCAAGGATTGTGATATTGGTTCTCTGCCAAACATAAATTTTTAGGTAGGAACGATGAACCTGTAAAGCTTAATATGCATATTATTGATATTAGCCAAGGAAAAGTTCTTACAGCTCAAGCAAAAACCAGCTAGCAGGACTGTCTCTTACAATTTAAGGGCAGGCGCATTGCAGTTCTGCGGGCAGAGCTGCCATTTCTTCTGAGGTCGTAACCGAATATAGCATATTGCAAAGAAATTTAGCTGCTTTGGTATAGCATCAAAATTGAATCTAAATCAGACCTCTTTGTATACGCAGTAGATGTTTGCATGCAGTATTAAGTGTGGTGTTTATGTACAGACATGTGCACTCGCACAGGGGAGCGTGCATTTTCCTCTGTCCACTGCACTGCGTCGTTTTCGGAAAAGGAACTCCTCATTCGGCACATGTGCAGTCACACAGGAGAGCGTAATTCTTTTTCTGTAAACACTGCGATGCATTATTTTCGCAGAAAAGAAGCCTGAAAAGCCACTTGGCCGGTTTTTCTGTATTATACGCAATTAATGAAACATATAATACAGAAAAAACGAGCAGCTCAGACAATTCCCCTTCTTTCGTACTTGGTCCATTGTCTTGCAAAGGAGCCTTAAAGAACAGCAGCATGACATTTTTTTTATGGGGCATGAATAACTGAAATCAGGACGTTAATACTAAAATAGAGCTTTTCTTCCACGGTTATATTTTAACACATGGTGACCGCTTTGGGTGCCTTACGAAAGAAATGCTTGAGATGAGTCACGTCTATGTAGCTCATGAACATACTTATTAATCCATATATGCCCACTGTCCTACATATAGGACGCTTCTTTGATGCACTCTAACATCGCTATTTCTTTAGCTGATGACTAGCGCCACCTACAGCGCATCAAGCAGGCCTCAATCTCAACGTGTGCAAGCCTAGACATTGCTTGCTTTGCATGGGAAAGCAGGATGGCGTTGTACGAGAATGTAGTGCACAAGATTGTATTTACTTACTTGCTGAAGTCTCGCATGTGCGTTCTCTTCGAAATGCAGCACTTCGTTCTTCCTAATACTTGAGGAAGACACCTGCTAAATGTGCTGCAAAACGTATAAGAAACTGTCTACACATACAATTTCCTGGCACCTGTGGTTAATCCATCCATTTTTATATAGCCACAGCAGCTTCAATTATTATAGTCAACCCCTATATGGTATGCTAAAATGAGGACACAGATACTCAGCGCATTGATTAGGTTTACTGACCATTCGAATCCTATATTCATCTCTCTTCTTCTTGTGCTCGCGTTGTAGCGTTCTGGAACCCTTCTCTTCGGTATCCCATATGCTGCTGCATTGCGCCGTTGCAAAAGTTCAATTCCATATGTTCCTCCAAATTCAATTCTTCACATTTGTATTTCCCTATGTATAGACTTAAAAAAATAGTTAATATCAAAATAGTTCCTGAAAAAAACGCCAGGCCTGCGCTGAGACCGCAGCACAGTCACAGCGAAAGCTGGAAGAGCGGCGTTTCTAGAGCCCATTGTAAGCTCTCTTCGGGCTACAATACAAGTACACTAGGAAGGTACCCACTAAGCCATAAATCACAATTTTTGTGAAGTTGGGAAGCACCTACTAAGCCATTATTCGTCATTCTGCGGAGAAGCGATGCACCAGCTACACGTCTGTAAGGCATTATGTGCACTTTGTTGACGCGACGACTGATGACGATGAAGAATTATGGCTCAGCCCTTTGTAAGGGGTTGGAAGCTTTAAACGGCCCACCAGTTATGTAATCTGCATTGGGTGACGCCCGGTCGCTATTTCCCTCTCCCGTCATGGTGTATAACGTATGTTGACGTGGGAGAGAGACGGGGGGGGGGGGGGGGGGCGAAGAACTTTACTGAGACCCCTAGTAAATTGATCATGCGCTTATGGGTTTCCTTGGGAACCAATACAAGTGCACTTGCGAGGAACCCACTACGCTATAAATCATAGTAATTTTACTGAGACCCCGAGGAAATGGATCATGCACTTATGGGCTTCCTTGGCAACCAATACAAGTGCACTTGCGAGGAACCCACTCCGCTATAAAGTATTGTAATTTTTTAGAAGTAGGGCAGCAGGCACTGTGCCATTTTTTGTCATTCTACAGAGAGCATTGGTACCTGCTAAACACATGTAAGGCATTATGCGCACTTTGTTGATGCTGTGCCTGATGACGATGAAGAATTACGGCAGATCCCTTTGTAATGGGTTGGAAGCACTCAACAACCTACTCGTTGCGCGATTCGCATTGTGTGACGCCTGGTTACAGAATTAGCGTTGTGCGACGCTTGGTTTTTATTTTACTTTTCTACCACGCCATATTGCATATGCTAATGTGGTTCCTTCCCGAAATGAAGCCTGTATAGGACCTTTTTGCAAAGCAGTTTCAAGCAACGGCATAGCTCAGAGGTTGAATACTGGGCTCCCACGCAGAGGGCCCAGGTTCGAACCTCGTTCCATCCGGGGATTTTTTTCTTATTTAGTTTTTTTTTCTTATTTCGAGCAATACTGGTTACGGACACCGGCGGCGGTGGCGGACAACTACGGCACCAAAAACGGCCGGTGAAATGACCTCATCACAGCTTTCGCTGTAAAAGTAGTCACTTTATAACGGTACTAAAAAATATAATTCATTCCTTAAGGAACTTTGAAGTCCAGTTGATGCCAAGGGTAAAACTATCGGTGTACTGTGTTCTTTGGGCTGGCTTTAACAGCGGTTCGTCTTCTGTTGCAGATGTGACCATGCCTTCTATGGAGGAGCGATGATAAATGCTTTGGATATTGCCAGAAATGCATTACACCAGCCTCTTAGAACTTGTTCACCATTTTATGCTTATGTTACAGTTTAATGTGCTGTGAACATGACAATGTGATGGTGATGTGACCATGTCTGTGGAATGCTGCTAAGGATTGAATTATATTAAAACAAATCAAGTTGACTACTCAGTTTCAGCACTGTTAGTCATTTCAAATTACTAAGACTGTACTGTATTTCATTGCTATGTATATGTTTCAATGATCACTGTAAAGAAATTTTGCCTGTCGTACAAAGCACTGGTTCAGGAGAGGTATTTATTAACACACATCTTTACACATCTGTACGCGATGAGGGATTATGCTGTTTTCAGTATAAGTTACCGCAACACTTGGTAGTGGCAATTTAATTTTACACTGCAATATGTTTATAAGGATCGTAATATAAGGGTACAACGGCACTCTGGTGTTACTTCATTACGCATTTTGCCCTCAAAAACATCTCTGTATGTGTCTGTGTAGTGCTCAACAAAATCTAAATAATATGGATGAACGAACATCATTTATTTTTTCGCAGTGCCATTTACTGAGTTCGCTTAGATCTTTCTGTATTCTCTTCTATCATCAAATGTTGCACCACTCTTCGAAAATTCGTTTCTTCCTTTACCTTTCCTCTTAGGGGATGCTTAAAATGCAATTAGTGCATTGAGTTGAGTCCATTGTTTTATAATATATCCAATGTGCTTTGATCATTCTCGCATGTCAAGACGGCTTTATAAGTGTGGATCATTGTATTGTGGTAGTCTTCATTCAGTATAATTAGTTAGACATTGTGATATTGTGATTAAGTGGAATATCTACTCGTGTGTGTGGTTGTGTGAGTGTCTGAAACATTATATGGTGAATAGATTACTTTGTATTCTATGGTATCATTATGCTTTCATTCATGCAGGATAGAGACATTAATGGGAAATGTGTAAACTGTGCTAGTACGCATAGAGAAATAATTTTTTGTGCAATCCACGTAAATGTGCCTGTTTCTGAGCACCAAAAACTCGGATGCCATTCTATCCCTTGTAAATGTTTTATGTTCCTTTTTTTATATCTTCCAGCTTGTTTCATATTAACTTCATTTGCTAATATATTATTTCATATGCTTCATTTGTTAAATTATGAGGTGGTTCAGTTGCTGTGTGGCATTTTATTGATGCTTCTATGGGAAAAATGAAATAACAAATACTTCACCGGGTTGCTGCAAATCTATTATATTATTAGGAAGAAATTTGCCCATTTAGGTATAGTACCAGAATTACATTCACTAGAGATTTTTGCATGTATTAGGCGGAGTATTTACGTACAGAGAGATGGGAACTTGTGTAAAATGTGTTTTGATATTATGTGGTTACTTCTACAGTAACATGTGGTTTGCTTAGGGAAAGGTAATCGTGTACTTCATTTACAAGTGCAGTAACCTTTCTTCATTGCCTGGTGCTTTAGTCCATTTGCAGACAATGCATGTTACTTGGTTTTCATTGCCTTTCTGTTCTTCCTGTGGCTTTGCAGGTTCCTTGTCTTTGGCATCCCATGAGCAGTACCATTCACTCGTGTCTACACAAGGTGGACTGCGTTCCTGTTGTCAGTGCACCTATGTGACCAATGAGAAGTCACACATGCAAAGACACCTTCGCAAACACACGGGCGAGTGTCCCTTCCAATGCCGCCTGTGTCCAGCTGCATTCTCTCGGAAAGCTCATCTTACACGGCACATTGTCACCCACACAGGAGAACATCCCTTTTGCTGTGGCCACTGCAATGCGTCCTGTTCACGGAAACACCACCTCTTGTACCACGTGCCCTCTCGTCATGCAAAAAAGAAGCCATGAAAAGAGAGTTGTCTACAGGCTTTCTTTAAAGAGAAGGAGGCATGGGCGTCCGGAGGGGGGTGCAAGGGGGGGCAGCTGCCCCCCCTTGGAATTTCGAATAATATTTTGCTATGCAGTTGCGATAAGCTACACAGCTTGATTAGCACAGTCAGGTCCTTGCCTTCAGGTTTGCCATTCAATTTCGCGCGTTACAAACTACTGACTAATCTTGCCTGTCATGTCACGGCAGTTAAAGAAAGGCTGCCAGTGCTGAATCCCCCCCCCCCCCCGTGCATATGCACCCCCCTGCAAAAAGTTCTGCGGACGCCCTTGGAAGGAGGTGTGCCAGTGAAGGGACAGCTTGTTGATTAGAGGTGACAGTGGAAGAGTAGATTGAGGTTACGAAAGTAACTTAGTTTGGCAACTCATAAGTGGTAATGGCATGAATTCGTTGGAGGAAAGGAGAGTGGTGGAAGAGAGTGCAAAGGAGAGGCCACCTTCTTGCGATATGAATATCTACACAACCGTGTGCCACTTTGGGCTAACAGTTACTCCATCAGAAAAGCTGGTGAGCGGCCATATTCACTGGAAATCAAGTGCTGGGCTTCCCAAAGTGGGTAGAAAAAGAGAGCTCCCTGCCAGTAGCGTTCGAAACCAGGATTTTTTATGTGCCCGATAATCTACATATTGAGCTATGGCAGCAGTACTTTTGTTGTTTGGCCACCTTAATTTGATTGTCTTTATGTCATGATGATGCACATCAATTAAAAACTAAACTTAATGAATACTGAGGCATTTTATTCATGCGCCCACTCGCACATTCGTCTTGCGAACCATTCAAATATCACATAGCTTGAATGAACCCGTAGACAAGTATATTTATGTATTCTTTATATATTTACGGCATACTGCCCATACTCATTTTGGATTCTTGCAGCAAGGACAAACGATAAATGTTAAAATTGTAAAAACAATAAATGTGAAAAGTTTACACGTCCTAATAAAAGTATTTTGTAAAACCTAGGTAGATTTATTTTTCGTCCTGAACATGGCACAAACCTGGAATGGCCTTCTCACCCCACCACAGTGGTCTAGTGGTGATGGCACTCGACTGCTGACCCGAAGATCGCTGGACCAAATCGTGGCCGTGGTCGCTGCATTTTCGATGGAGGCAAAAATGTTTGAGGCCCGTGTACTTAGATTTAGGTGCACCCAGGTGGTCGAAATTTCTGGAGCCCTCCACTACGGCTTCCCTCATGATCTTGTCGTGGTTTTGGGACGTTAAACCCCAGATATTATTATTATGAAATCGTCTAACTAATTATGCGGAGTTTGGGAGAGCTACTGCGAATCCCTATTTCACTTGCTAACCCAGAAGTGTAGTTTTCATTGGCTAACAGTTTTGTAATTTCTTCGAAAAAATATTGAGGCATCATAGTATAAGAAAACAAGCTCCAAAATCGGATATACAATATCATATTTCCTACATATATTTAATTTATTCATGCACCGAGTAGCCCAGCAATGGAATGTATTTAATGGCGCAATGTATGCAATGTCTCTCTGAATTTTCGAATAGCTGTACACTATTATTTGAAGGGAATGATTTTGCTTCATTTCCATTAGCAAATGTTAGCAGAGATAGAATGTTGGGCAGCTGTTGAAATAGTTGTGCATTTTTAGACACTTTCATTTAATACCAGTGCAACAGTTTTTGGCACGCATAAAGCCTAACTGGACTTTTTCACACAGGTGCAGCGGGTGCTTTTCCAGCTCCTTCAACCCCATTCAGACAGTATGGCAGCTTCAACCTTCGCCTGTGCATTCCCACAGACCGTCCACACTCTGCCTGCTCAGTTTCAGTAAAAGCTGCAGTCAAGATTAAAGTGCAAGCCGTATCCAGACTTTCTAAAGCCTGCATGGCACATCCTGCTGGGAAAGTATGCTGCCATGTGCATTCCTACCACAGTGTACCAACAAGCAGTGGCCACTGTTGAGGCCATGTTCATTTTCACGATCCCTTCTTCCAGTGTTGGCAACATTGCAGCACCTAATTTTGTGTTGTCATAGAGAGCATATCGACGGGTAGTTCGAGGGAGTGTACAATATTTTCTCTTTCAACTGCATTACGAAAACTCTCTCATGCAAGCGCCGTATAGGGACAACTTTAAATCGGTGTATCTCTGCCAAGATTCGGGTAAATCTAGTCAGCTTGGGAAGTTGGGCAAGTTTGCTGTTTGTTGTGTATGAAGCCATGTGGAACTTAACAGGCATATAAAAAACTTTCTGTATTCCATACTGTATTTATTTCCCTGCTTGCTTGTTTATTGATTCCCACATCTATTCTTTACATTTGCTTCTTCGCTCATCAGTTTTACTGGACTATGCTCTGATCTATCAGTATGCCTTGTTTGTGCCTGCGATGCATATCAGTTGTTTCCAAGACTAGAGCATTACCTAAAACTCTAATTGTGCCTTCATTCCTGATGCAACCATACATCACAAACACAGTGCCCTGCAGAGTCTTCGAGCTCATCATTTGACATAATGAGCTTCTTTTAAACTGCACTTTCCTTTTTCCTGGTTCATGCCATCTCTCATCATTGTTGCTGTTATCAGTGATGTGTGGAACAAATGGGTATCTGGCCAAATTGTCACCACCACACTGACACTCTATTTGTTCAGAAAATCAATGTGCAAGAAGTATTTTTATATGCGCACCTTTTCCACTTTGAATACTTGTCATAGGATACAGTGTTGTTTCTTTATTAGCTTTCCTTGAGTTGGGCTTAGAATGTGATATTTAAGGTTGCTTTGAAAAAAGAGAACTTGTGTTGTTTTAACATGCTGGATGTGGTCAAGTGTACTTCTGTTTCTCAATGTCATTCAACATTCCATCTATGCATGCCAATTCCACTGGCGTGTGAGCAAAGTGTGAAATCGCGTTTTTTTATGTTATGTTGTCCAAAGGTGTTGCAATTACAGTAGCCTCTCGATAACTCAAACTCTGGTAATTCAAACTTTCGGTTAATTCAAACAAATCTTAAAATTTTGGTTTGCTACTGTTTTCAATGTAATTTAAAGCTGCTTAATTCATACTGCCTCACAGCACAAATTCGGTTAATTCAAACTTTTTGCTCGTCCATGTATTTGCTGCCTTTGTTGCTTCTAGCTGAACATTCACGTTTTTCTGTTACTAACAGGCGCAAATAAAGCTGATTGCCTGCCTACAAAATGGCCAAACTAGCCGAACCTCGCGCACCAATAATCTCGTGCTGACCGAGGGCAAAAAAACTGTACGGTCTGGTCTTGATCTATCGCATGCCAAACGTTTCTTAAAGTCACTTCCTCTGCAGTATGCCATGCAAGGAAGTGTCCTAAGAATTAGAAGGAGCTAGCAACTGTCGTGGGATGCAACACATTTCGTCCCTTAATTACACACCCCTGCGTGTCTTGTATAATAACAAGTACCAGTATCATCGCTGATGTCTAGAAGTTTTACTGGCAATCATGCAGAGCAGTCTATGATGTTGCTGTGGCACTGAGAAACAATAAACATCGCAGTATCAGTTGGTGTGTTGCCCTGAGTCATATTTATGAGAACTTCTGATAATTCAAATCAAATCCTGAAGTCTCCTCAGGTTTGAATCATCGAAAGTCTACTGTACTCTATGGGGCTGTAGGTACTTTGCAAAGATAAAATTTTTCTGCATCCAAAAAGAAACATTTTTTTTTTTTATCAAGCTTCAAATACAGTGTCTCTCTGTATTGGATATTACTTCACATTTGTTAGCTTCATTCCTTGAACTGACATTTTACATATTTCACTTTTCTAGCATTCATTCCATTTAGCGTCTATTTATTTACCTATATATTTATTAACGTCACTTGTTGCTTGTTTATTATTTGCCACACATTCACACACATGTTCTGCTCACTTCCTTCATCACTCAACAATTTTATTAGGCTGTGTATGTTAAAGTATCTGTGTACCTTGTTTGTGTCGTCACTCCTAATGCAACCACACGTGGCACACACTGTGCTCTGCATAATCTTCTAGCTTGTGGTTTGGCATAATGAGCTTCTATTAAAATACACTTTCACTTTGCTTAGTTCAGAGTTTTTATGATTGTTCTCTCTCGTTAAGGCATAACTTCACAGTTGCCTCAATGGAACAGAATTATTCCCGAGTCATCGATGCACTAGCATTCATTTTGTTCTCATGAGTGCTGAGCAGAATGTGCAAAAAATATTGAAATACTATATACACTTTCCACTTATAATAGTCTTTAAGATGGACACTGTTTCCATTGTTGATTAGCCTCCCTTGAGTTGCTTTAAGTAGTGGGTATTTGGGGTTGCTATCAAAAAGGATACCCCGTGGTATTTTATCGTTTTAGATATAGTGTAATGTGCTGCTGCTTCACAATGCAGTTTAACATTGCAATTATGCTCACCAGTTCCACTGGCATGTCAGCAAACAATGATATTGCATTCTTTTATGTTGTGATATTGAGGTATGATGCAGTCATTTTATTCAGCAAACATGTTTTATGTGATGCGAAACAAACTAGCGCTAAGAAACGGTCACATGAAACGGGAGGCACACAGGACAGGCACTCAACTTTCAACTGAGGTTTATTGGAAAACAATAATATGTTACGGCAATCAGCAAGGACTATAACACTTGTGATGCATCCACACAATAACAAGTGTCAAGACATCACCATAAACACCACGTCATGGCCACGCATTAATGAGACTCAGCTGCCTGGCACCCAAAGCGATAGAAATCTTTCGGGATTATCGCACCACCCGACTCTTCAAATAAATGTGCTTGGAGTGACACAGACCCAAATTCACTGTAGTCGAAACATCGATAACCCCAAAAAGAAGCACGCAGCACCAAGGCCAAACAAGCCATCAAAGAAAGCAGCCTACTGACATAGAAAACAAACAAACCCACCAGCCAAGAAAATTGGGCTGCAACATCTGTAAGGGCACTGAACGAAACACAAATGACACACTAACCAAGAAGCCGTGTAAGTAAAAAAACAATTATAGAAGGACAACGCAAAAAAAACCAAAAACAAAGCTTGACCACCAAAGCACCACGTCAGTAAACAGAAATAACCAACAACAAGCCATTAACAATGCTTAAACACGAGATGGTTGTGTACTTCATTTACAAGTGCAGCAACTTTTCTTCATTGCCTGGTGCTGTAGTGCAGTTGCAGACAATGTGTGTCACCTGGTTTTCATTGCCTTTCTGTTCTCCCTGTGGCTTTGCAGGTTCCGTGTCTTCGGCATCCCATGAGCAGTACCATTTACTGGTGTCTACAAAAGGTGGACTGCATTCCTGTCGTCAGTGCAGCTATGTGACCAAGGACAAGAAAGACATGAAAAGACACCTTTGCAAACATACGGGCGAGCGTCCCTTCCAGTGCCACCTATGTCCAGCTGCATTCTCTTGGAAATATAATCTTACAGTTCACGTTCGCACGCACACAGGAGAGCGTCCTTTCTCCTGTGACCAATGCAGTGCATCTTTTTCACAGAAGCAGCACCTCGTGGAACACAAGCGCACCCACACTGGAGAGCGTCCCTTTTCCTGTGACCACTGCAGTGCATCATTCTCATGGAAAAAGACCCTCGTGGAACACATGCGCACCCATACAGGAGAGCGACCCTTTTCTTGTGACCACTGCCATGCGTCCTTTTCACGGAAAGGCATCCTCATGAGGCACATGTACCGTCGTCATGCAAAGAAGCATCCCTAAAGTGCAGGAGCATTCATTGTTACAGACGCAAAGGAACATTGATGAATGAAATATTTGTGTTTGAATGTAATATCCAAAGTGTATGAAACAGATTTGTAGTGCCTCAGCAATTGAGTTTGTTACTGCTTAGAGAGAAATATGTCATTGTTAATCATACTCTATTAAGTGCTTTTGGGTGATCTAATAGACTTGATGACAAAAGTTTGATTTGTCTTAAATGCGCATTGACTAAAATGTGTTCGTGGTTTTAACCTTCTTGAAGTTACACATTACACATGTAATTAATAAGGAAAACAGAGACAGTTGTGTAATTGACGGGTAAAAAACAGCATAAACAAAACGCAACACAAGGAACACAAGGAATGGCAATATTGCGTGCAATTAGGGTGCATACAATAATCAAGCAGCACGAGTCCGCAATGCTTACTCCAAAATGTCTGTTGCAAAATTAAAAAATGAATCCTAGAATGAAATTTATTGCAAATGTCTGATTGTTTTGGTCGTGGACATGTCGCAGCACAACAAAAGTGTGGGTGCGGAGTAGGGCTCACAATTATAGTGTTAAAAGTTTGGATGCGGTTTGAAGCGAATTTTAATATCTGCGTGATCCTTTCTTCGCTAAAGCAGTGCTAAAGGATATTCTTTTAATAATTAACTGATCGCCATATTGACAATATGTGCTGACACCAACGTTACAGTTGCGTTGGTGTCAGCGTCATGTAGCGGTCTACCCTTGCTTTTAAGGTAGTTAGAACTGGGAATGGGCATGGCCAGTGGCGTCGCCATGGGAAGTGTACTTGGTGTTAACCCCCCCCCCCCCCCCCCCCTCAAACTTACTTGAATGATTACATTTTGCATGTGTATGTATACATGCACGCATACAAACACACACGAGCTACATATAAGCAGGAGACAACCCCCCCTATAAAAACTTACCCAACTCTGGGCATGGCATTACTTGCCCCACTGTGACAATGGCCAACCAATGACACTGTTCAGATATTGACAGGACTGACACTTCTAACTGACGTTATGTGCGATGTTCTTGCTCTGGTCACGGCCTTCAGCTGTTAAGGTGCAATTAGACTCGCGTTAGGGTAGATTCCCTCATTGCACAAAACTTCCTTGGGTTTTTATAGAAGTGTCCACTGCTCTTGTGGCAGTGCATTTGACCACTCTTTGTCTTGCATTGCTGTTTTAACAGTAGCGCTGTTTAAGCTTTTCGTTCAGCTGTTTTGCGAGACCAGCCGCAGAAAGCGAGTATGTGCCAAGCAGCTCCTAGCATAGCGTAGCATAGCAAGGGGGTGGGAAAGGGAACTGAGGGCGAGAAAGAGGGATGTGAGGATGAGTAGAAGGGATAGAAGGAGGGAGGTCAATAGAGGAAGAGATAAGGAGAGAAAGATGAAAGAAAGAAGACTGATGTTAGGGTGAGGTGGAGAGAAAGGGGGAGGTGAGAGGGTAAACCATAGCATAATCATGTACAGTATAGCATAGCAAGGGGTGGGAAAGAGAAGTGAGGGTTGGGAGGAGGGAACAGAGGATAATGTAGAAAGAGGTGAGGAGAGAAAGATGCAGAGAAAAGATAATGAAGCATAAAAGAAAGAAGATGAAGAAAGACGAAAGAAAACTATCTGCGCTCGCCAGGTGGTGGTGCTTGCTTGCCAACTCCGCTGTTCAGATTGTACAGATGTAGAACTGGCTTTAATTTCTTTTTTTTATTTTCATTTTTGTGTCTCTTTTGTATGCTTGCCAACTTTCACATTTTTCACATTCGATGCCATGTTTGTGCATCAGTCTTTTGGATGATTAGACCAAACTAAACAAAAATAGAATAATATAATTAAACAACACCTCTATACATCAGCCGGAAGACCTTTACGGAGTCCATTGCAGTTCCTTCTTTTCTTAGCGGTAGTTTTTCCCTGCACATCTTCAGCTTGGAAATGAATAACAAATTCATAAAAGCACTGGGTTGTTCGTGCATCATTGCGACAAGGCCACCAAGGCATTGGAAGGCTAATAAAGGCGATGCGACGTATTAGGAAGCAGTATTTTGGCATATTTTGTAGCTTGATATGTGATACGAATGCCACAGCATGCGTTTTGTGCACAAATATAGATCACTTGTTTTGGATAGGCACCTCTGGCTTAATATTCACAAAACTGCACGGAATGTTCACTTGCTGCACGACGTAATGATCTGTCCTAGCATTTTTCATCATCCATTCTCAAAACGCCATTGGTTGCACAACTTCGATTGTCGCCCTGCCACGGCTATGGCCCTCTGCTGCTGACAGCAGAGGGCCATAATTCTACCCTGCCACGGTTATGGCCCTCTGCTGCTGACCCGAAGGTCGCGGGATTGAATCCCGGCCGTGGCTGCTACATTTTCGATGGAGTCGAAAATTTTGAGACCCGTGTACTTGGATTTAGGTGCACGTTAAAGAACCTCAGGTGGTCGAAATTTCTGGAGCCCTCCACTGCGGTGTCTCTCATAATCATATTGTGGTTTTTGGGACGTTGAACCCCAGATATTATTATTGTGGGAGAAATTCAAACTAGGTATGGGTGAATAGTAAAGCAGATGTTCAAAGCGAATAGTGCATTGGTAGAATATTTTCGTATCAAATAATTTCAATAGTAAATATCACCTATTGTAAAGAAAACAGCATTTTTGTCATGACCAAACTAACCTGGGCAATGTTTTTAAGAATGAACTGGGCATGCTTGAATGTCACTTTTTTGGTTTAAAGTGGAAGCAACTTTGAATAGTAGCAAGATTTGAATAGTAGTAGAGCGCAAGTTTTAAGCGGTAAAATATGTGAAGTTTTAAAATTTATTATAATTCGCACATATAGGCCCATATTACAAGCTTTTAGACTTTAAAAAAAGAAACATATATAATCGAGGTGACTGTAATACGTACATTTAACCGTAGAGTGTAGCTTCGGGGCAGTGCGGATTTTTCTTGGATAGGTGGTTTCACGAAATAGCGTCGGTACGCTGCAGTGAAACCGCCTTTACATGGGGTTGCGGTCAAATGTAAGTATTTGTTCATTTCAAATTATTTAATTTCATGCCGAAGAGAGTTCAAATATTGTTATATTTGTTTAAATATTCAAAGCGCTCGAATATTCGCCCCTTCCTAATTTTCAAGCAAAAACATACGGTTGAAGCTCGATCTAACGGAACCTTATTTTACGAAGTTCCTGATCTGACGAAATTTTCAATCTCGGCAAATACCCACTAGCTTCGTTGTTGTAGTAGTATACCAACGAGAATTATGGCATAACTTGATCGCCTGATCTGATCTGATGAAATTTTTTAAAGAAGCGGCGATTTCCCTATAATTTTGACAGACGTTTTTTTAGTCGAATGTGCATGCACACTGTATCACTAGGCTAGACTTGTACACATTACAGAAAAGAAGTAACCAATTACAATGTAATTGGTCAATTACAGCCCCAGAAAAGTAACTGAGCAATTACAGAAATGTAATAGATTCCTTTTGCGTTTCTTTCAAAATTTTATTGCCATAACACAATAGCACAAGTTTACTCAAACTACGACTACTGTGGCTTGCATGGTAGAAGGCTGGAGGCTTGTCTAAAGGCGCAAAGGCAGGGAGGCTTACCGTGGCTTCTGTGATATGGTGCTACATGTTAACTTTCAGCACGAGTTGTTCTTCAAAGTTGTCATCGCTGATTCTTCCATGTTTTCTTGTTAAAAGGTCAGCTGCTAAACTGAACACTCTCTCAATGCATGCACTGGAGGTAAGGGAGGTTGATGATGTGGGAACACCTATTAAATATGTGTAAACCCACAATGCAAAAGAATTTGGGAGATCCCACGCGTTGTGGGAATTGATTTCATGCGAAGCAGTGAACGAGTACTTCTATGCTGCATTTTATGGCTTTGAGCCAAGCGTTACGAGGTGGATCGATGTGTTTTTGCAAGTGTAGTAGCTGTGTGCACATAGTGGGCTTACCAGGCACGTCGACAACACTGGCATTTAAAAGTTAAGTTATGGTGCGACGTAACGTCAGCCCTCACGTTAGATAATACGTCAGTATTATCGAAACGAAGTTTTGCTTATAGTGCAATCACGTGAATATCATATGTAACTTTTGATAATTTATTCATCCGAGGTGAGCAATGCTTCAATATAGCTTGCTGAATCATAGGAATAAAATGCAATGTTTATTATAAACTGCTATAAAAGTGGAGCCAACACTGGAACCACAGACACTAACCTGACATGACGCCTGTATTGTAGCAGTACATATGTAGTGTTTATTGCTTTCTTGTAAAATTAGATACGCAGCACCACAACCCCAGTTGACGTTGCACTGACATTACGCCTGCATAGGCTTTTTCCAAACCAGCTTATAGACCTGGCGTGGCTCTGTGGTAGAATACCTGACTGTCACGCAGAATGCTTGAGTTTGATTCCTGCTGGGGTCCTAAGTTTTGTCCTAAGCCACCTCCTGTTTACATATACTTCAGAAACAGCAAATGCAGATGACTAATGCATACATCAGCAATAAAAATATTACTAATTTAATTATACCTAGGTTTGTCTATTATCAGAAACTAAAGCACTGTCGAAAGGGAATTGTTGTGGTGCGCGACACCACAGGAATCATATGATAAAATACAAAAGCAGCAATGTTAACTCTTATGTCTAAAAGAAGAAAATGCGAAACAGAGATTTCTCTGTTTTGACTAGGACAAGTGGCATAGCCATTGGGGGGGCACACCGGGCCCGTGCCCCCCCCCCCTCCTGAAAATATTTTTCTGCCATATATACAGAGCACAATATGACACTCGACCTCACTCACCTACCCGGATCCCACGTCGGATCAAGGGCGTGCCCTCCCCCACCCCCGAAAGAAACGCCAGGCCTGCGCGGAAAGCGCAGCACAGTCACAGCGAAAGCTGGAAGAGCGGCATTTCTAGAGCCCGTTATAAACTCTCCTGTGGCTACTAATACAGGTACATTAGCAACGTACCCACTACGCCACAAAGCGTACTTTTTGGGAAGTTGGGAAGCACCCAGCACGACATTATTCGTTGTTCTGCGGAGAAGCGAGGTACCATATGTAAGCGAATATGTGCAGTTTGTAGATGCAGCGGTTGATGACGATGAATAATTATGGTTGCGCCCTTTGTAATGGGTTGGAAGCTTTAAACGACCCACTAGTTACGTAATGCATATTGTGTGACGCCCGGTCGTTATTTAACTGTCCCACCACGCTTTATAACACACTTTAACTGGAGAAACGTAGAGCGAGAGAGAGAGAGAATTGACTTTATTGAGACCCTGAGGAAATGGATCATGGGAGCTTTATGGGCTTCCTTGGCAACCAACAGAAGTGCACTTGCGAGGAACCCACTACGCTATAAATCATTGTAATTTTTGAGAAGTAGGGCAGTAGGCACTGTGCCATTTTTCGTCATTCTACAGACAGCCGTGGTACCTGCTAAACGCATGTAAGGCATTATGCGCACTTTGTTAATTCTGTGCGTGATGACGATGAAGAATTATGGCAGAGCTCTTTGTAATGGGTTGGAAGCATTCAACAACCTACTCGTTGCGCAATTCGCATTGTGTGACGCCTGGTTACAGAATCCGCGCTGTGCGACGCTTGGCATGAAGCCTGTGTAGGACCTTTTTGCAAAGCAGTTTCAAGCACCGGCATGGCTCAGAGGATGAATACTGGGCTCCCACGCAGAGGGCCCAGGTTCGAACCTCGTTGCATCCTGGAATTTTTTTCTTATTTAGTTTTTTTTCTTATTTCGAGCGATACTGGTTACGGACACCGGCGGCGGCGGCGGACAACTACGGCACCAAAAACGGCCGGTGAAATGATCTCATAACAGCTTTCGCTGTAAAAGATTTCTGCCTTCGCCACTGACTAGGACAGAGGCCTCTAAAAATGTACGTAAATCAGGCTTCTCCACGGTATGATAGCACGTCAGGAGAAGCCTACGTAAACGTAAGCAGTCATGGGCACGTTACCAGTAAAAAGTAACAGTGTGACAGTTACAGTTACCTAAGCCAAAAAAGTAACCCTGTTACAGTTACAGTTACTCCAAAAAAGTAACGTCGTTACTTTTTCGTTACTGTACAAATTATGTAATAGACCACAAACCAAATGATAGGATTTATTTAATGAAAACATAAGAAGGTATGCGCGAGTAGTCAAAATTGCACGTGGTAAAGCCCTAGAGGAAGAAAACCTAAATGATGGCCTAACACCAGCCTTCTTTGTGTACGCCTCATTTTGCTGCAGCAGTTTATTTGTTCATGGACTGTTGGTGAAAATGGACTTTATTTGCAAATAATAATAATAAACATCCTTGGACACTAGAAGTGGAAACGTAGTTGACGCACTGGAACGACAGCGTTATCCTACGACGTTTATTAGCGATATACCCAGAAGTGCATGCGAAGAGGAACGGGGAGTGCTTCACGAGTGAAGACAACGACCATTGTGTCTATTTCCTATGTTTCAAGGTGTATCAGACCCTGTTTGGAGGGCTCTGCGTCCGCTGGGCGCAAAGCTCTCCTTGGAACATGTGTTCGTGAAAATCTACAAGCACGATGCGGGGATTTCGACGTGACTTAACATCGGCGAAACGGGCAGGAAAGGATCGACAAACGGGACATTGCTAAAGCAACTCATGCAACGCGTTTTAAGACGGAGCTTGTTGAACACTGCTGGGTAACTGGACATAGCTTTGGCCTAAACAATTCGATGACGCTGGCTCTCGAACGAAGTACGGAGGCGAGACAAAACTGCGAGTTCCAAAGAGGTTTTAAAAAAAAATTATTCGCTAGTTCACGGTATTTCTGGCTCTCGACCATTTTGCGCTCTGCTGCTTTCTAGCCGCCTGTCAAATACAATTTAGTTCGGAGCCTCAAATGAAGGAGACTTTAAACATGGCATCCTAACGATTCACCGGTACACAAAGAGCAGAGCTAGCAGGTGAAGTGACGAAAAGGATATATATGTCGAAAAAAAAAAAAAAAAGACGGACGTGAACTTAGTCTTAGCGACCTCCCCTTCCAAAATTCCGAGGGGAGCGGTGCTGTAGGTGAAAGGTGGAGAGGAAATGGGAAAGTAACTGTAACGCTATTTCCAGTTACAGTTACTCTGTAAAAAAGTAACAGTGTTACTGTTACCAGTTCCTCTAACGTAAAAGTAACTAGTTACAGTTACAAGTTACTGAAAAAGGTAACTACCCAGTCAAAAAAAACTATTGACTCCAATTGGATTTTTCAACTGGAATCAAATGGAACCAATAGGAACCAATTGGGAACTCATTATTTCCAATTGGTTACAATTGGACACAGGAGAAACCAATTGGAGTTGCCAATTGGAATGAAGTGGGCCCAATTGGAAAACTTTTAGTCCCAATTGGTTTCAGTTGAGTCAAGTGAAACCAATTGGAGTTGCCAATTGGAATGAAGTGAACCCAATTGGAAGCAATTGGAAAATTTTTACATCCAATTGGTTTCAACTGAGTCAAGTGAAACCAATTGGAGTTACCAATTGGAATGAAGTGGACCTACTTGAAAAATTTTTAGTTCCAATTGGTTTTGATTGAGACAAAGTGAAACCAATTGATTCCAATCAAACTTGCTAGTTTGAATCAACTGGGCCTATTGGAAAATTAATAACTCCAATCAGTTAAAATCGAGTCCAATTGGGCTAGCCAGTCTGAACCAACCAGGCCCAAATTACATACAAAAGTCTAATTTAGACTACTACCAGGAACAAACTATGGTAAACTTAACCAAATGGGAAATCACACTTCCAGTTTATGTAACCACTCAAAGAAAATGGAATGAATTATAGCTGTACGCAGTACTAGGGTGGTAGCAAACCTGTTTTTGAATCTTATTACAGTCTTTGTGGGATATATGTCCATGTCCTGAAATATAACTTAGGCTGTGATAGAAACCATGCATGCAATAAGCACCTAATATTGGGCAACATCCATTGACAGTGCTCCTAATTAATGAAGTAAATATAAGAAATGACATCCGGATTTATTCAGCAAACACAAAATCCGATAAAAGCACTAAGTTCACAAAGTGAACATGATGGCTAAACACAAACAGTTTCATCAGTACTAAAAACAAAATGCATACAATGTGATACAGAATACTTTGACATAATGCTAAACTAGGAGAATATGAAGGCTATACAAGGAAGCTGCAAATGTAATTATCTACAACTGATGCTCATGAACACATTCATTACCTATTTACAATACCTAAGCGCCACTGTGAGGCATTAAGGTTAAAATACAAATACATGATAAAACACAAAATAATGACATGACAACATTTGCATGTATTTGAAAAACCATAACAAAATGCAAATTGGTGAAACATCAGTGGGAATCTACAGAACGCCAACTCTGAAATGTGGTTTGAAAACAAAAGAGCCACCAAGAAGTTGGAAAAAGAAAGTGTAACCCTTATGTGCTACAGGCAAAAAAAATATTGTTACAAGTGAATGGGTTTATTTACAGATGAGATCAAATGGCGTGGGGAAAGAGCAGCGTACTTGCGAGGCAGGCTCGCCGGTTCACCCAACCACACAGTCCAAGCGCCGGCTCCACTACTCTTCTTCTTCTGCGTCCCGTACACTCGCGCATCTCCGTTGCATTTTCCCCGGGGGCAGACGAAGCTCGCCGAGCGAGTTAAATATGCCTATGATGGTACTGTTTGAGGCGGGCTACGTGAACAACTTGCGTAACACGCGAACGCCGGATATTGGCTGTCACTCTGGCGACAACGTAATTCACGTCACTGAGACGAGCGACTATCACGAATGGGCCGGAATAGTTTGCTAGAAACTTCCGGTACAATCCTTTTCTACGAACAGGAGTCCACAGCCAAACGTAGTCGCCAGGAGAAAAACCTACGGGGATATGCTTGGCATCGTAGCGACTCTTGCTTTGTTCTTGAGAGGACAATGTTCGAAGGCGCGCCAGCTGACGTGCTTCTTCAGCACGACACAACGTCTGCGCGATGGAAAGATTTTCCTGATGTGAGAAAGGTAATAGTGTCCAGAAAACTCCGAGGGTTTCGTGCGTAAAGCAGGAAAAAGGGCGAATGTCCAGTAACTTCGTGCTTGGCGGTGTTATATGCGTAAGTGACAAACGGTAAGACGTCGTCCCAGTTCCTGTGGTCAGCATCAACGTACATCGATAGCATATTCGTAAGAGTGCGATTCGTTCTCTCGGTCAGACCGTTAGTTTGCGGATTGTAAGGGGTGGAGTGGCAATAAGAAGAGCCACAGAGACGCAAAATTTCTTCAACCAAGTCGGCGATAAATTGCCGTCCACGGTCACTGATGACAACCCGTGGAGCACCGTGACGCAGTATGACCCGTTGTAACATAAAAGAGGAAACAGTGGCGGATGTCAGTGCGTCCGTTTCCGTATAATGAGTTAAATAATCCACGCACACTATAACATATCGGTGGCCGGATGGGGTCTTAGGAAGTGGTCCGAGGAAGTCGATGCCGACTTTTTCAAAAGGAGATGTCGGTGGTGAAATGGGCTGCAAATAACCTGCCGGGGCAGTCGTGGATTGCTTGTGGCGCTGACATATAGCGCAGCTGGCGACGTACTGTTTCGTGGTCTTCCAGATTTTCGGCCAGTAGAACCTCTCACGTAGTCGGTGTAGCGTACGTGTGAAACCGAGATGACCGGATGTTATGTCATCGTGCATAGAACGAAGGACGACCGGGTGCAAGCTTTCCGGCACCACTAGAAGCAACGGGAGGCCGTCGGCTGAGTAGTTCCTCTTGTACAGCAAGCCATTTGAAATGGTAAAATCCTTGTCAGGGAAGTTATGCGCAGCTTCCAGCAAGGGTTGCAGGGTAGGGTCGCGTTGTTGCTCACGTTTGAAGCTGCTGATATCTGGAAAGTCGGACGAGACAGAAACTAAATAGTCATCAATGTCAGCGTCATCAGCATTGGTGTGTACTGAAGGAAGGCGGGATAAGCAGTCGGCATCCGTGTGACATCGTCCGCTCTTATAGGTCACAGAAAAGCTGTACTCTTGGAGGCGCAACGCCCAACGAGCCAGCCGGCCAGACGAGTCGCGAAGTCCCACAAGCCAGCACAGTGAGTGATGGTCGGTCACTATTGTGAACTCGCGGCCGTGTAGATACGGTCGGAACTTCTGAATGGCGAAGACGACTGCTAAGCACTCGAGCTCGGTGACGGTGTAGTTCTTCTCTGCCCTGGTCAGTGTCCGACTGGCGTATGCTACGACGTGCTGGCGGCCGTTGCAGATTTGGACCAGGACAGCACCAACACCTAGTCCACTAGCATCAGTATGCAGTTCAGTGAAAGCGTCAGGATCAAAATGCCTCAGGATGGGTCCTGAAGTCAGCAAAAATTTCAGCTGTTGAAATGCCGCCTCACATTTATCATCCCACAAGTACGGTGTGTCTTTATGGAGAAGGGACGTCAGTGGGGAGGCAAGTTGCGCAAAGTTCTTAATAAATCGGCGAAAATATGAGCACAGACCCAGAAAACTTCGCAGGTCCTTCACTGTTCGTGGTTGCTCAAAGTTACGAACCACTGCGGTTTTCTGTGGGTCTGGTCGTACGCCTTCTCTGTCCACGAGAAAGCCTAATACGAGGGCTTGACGTTCTCCAAAATGACACTTCTTAGAGTTTAAAACAAGGCCAGCTTCGCGTAAGCATTCAAGCACAAGTGACAAGCGGTGGTTGTGCTCTTGAAAAGTCTTTCCGTAGATAATCACGTCATCTAAATAGCACATGCAAATTTCCCATTTTAGTCCACGGAGTACTGTATCCATAAATCTCTCGAATGTCGCTGGAGCATTGCACAAACCGAAGGGCATAACGTTAAACTCAAAAAGACCGTCAGGTGTTACGAAGGCCGTCTTCTCCTTGTCTGAGGGATGCATAGGAATTTGCCAATACCCAGAACGAAAGTCAACAGAAGAAAAATAGGAGGCAGAATGCAGACAGTCCACGGCGTCATCTATACGTGGCAAAGGGTAGACGTCTTTTTTTGTAATGGCGTTTAGGCGGCGATAGTCTACGCAGAATCTCCATGAATTGTCCTTCTTCCTGACGAGAATGACAGGAGCCGCCCACGGACTACACGATTCTTGTATGACGCCCTTCTTTAGCATGTCTTCAACTTGCTCGGCGATGACTTTCCTCTCGGAAGGCGATACGCGATAGGGCTTCTGGCGTATTGGTGGTGCTTGGCCCGTATAGATGCGGTGTGTGCGTACGTGAAGGTGGTGGCGTAGCGGTAGACGTCTCGTCGTGGGCAAAGTCAAAGACTGAAGCGTAGCGTGCGAGCACCTCCTGCAGCAAAGACCGTTCAGTTGAAGGAAGGGACTTGTTGATCATGCGTTCAATGTTGGCAGAGTAGTCCGGGTAAGAGTTGGCGTGGGGTTTCTTTACGGCCGCCGACAGTTCAAGTGACCGGATGGTAAGAGTAGTTTGCTTGTGAAAGCTTGCCAATCTAAGTCCTGCAGGCAGAGATATGGGCTGCGCAGAAACAGTTCACAGTCCACAAATCGGCACAACCGTCAACGGCGAGCACGAGGCAACGAGGCACAATAACGTTTTTCTTAAGTGCGTTACAAAAATTTGGCTCGGCTAAACCGTAGCAAGAACCCGCACGAGAACGTGAAGAGTTTACGCGCACAAACATTGCGGTATGCGGCGCGGTGCTCCAATATTGCCCTCTGAACTGATTACATTCTCCATAAGGTGCACAACTTTTACACGGTTACGGGAACCTCAGTGCAACCTGAAGCATGGAAAAAAAGCAGCTGAAACTGGACTGAAAACTAACATGGATAATAAGTGACATAGCGAGGCATGTTATCACCTGGTTGTGTCAGTGAAGAATGCGGCAGTCAGACTAACAGAGACAAAACTCTTTGGCATACTTGTATCCAGAAAATCAAGTAAAACGCACTGTACAGCGACAACAGCGAGCACAGCTAGTCATCGTATATGATAGTGAAAAGCATCAGGTTTTCGTACATGCAAAATAGAAGATTCCAGCATTACCATTGGTGCCTGCGCTAGTCATACAATAAGCTCAAGTACAGTAGACTCACATTAAATAGAACCTGGAAGGACCAGGAACATATGTTCCATGAATCCATTTAACAGGAGTTCCGCTTACTGAGAGACGAATTGGGTTGAAACATTCAGGTACGAAACCAATCATACTAAAGGAAGTTGTTCCATTTAAGCAGCAGTTCCATTTAAGAGATTTCCTTTACTGCGAGTCCACCTTACTCAAAATGCACGCACAACCTTACCAGAAAAGAAGTCTCACATTTAGGCACAGTTTGTGCCGAGCGGTAGTTACATGTGTAATAGACCAATCAAATGAAAATAAAGCATGTGTGGCAATATATATGCTACTCTTAATCACATTAGCTACAATGTGAATGAACTTGGCACAGGCGATATGTAGATATTTCCTTGAGTCCTTAATAGCACGCAAGCAGTCATGATATTTGCAGCTGGAATTACTATTTTCCCTGAAGGTTCTTCAACAGCTTTAAACATGTGCTGCATTGTTACAAGGCTGTACTTCAAGGGCCTGCACTTCAAAGGCTTAACAACAACAAAAACTTCCGACTGGTTTCTGCAAATTATATTTTCTATAACTGCACACGTGTTGTCCACCAGTTGCACTGCAGAATTATTTGTTCTCTTTCTCAAGGCATAGTCCCTATCAGTGAAAATAACACCTCCCTTAACCATTCGGGCATACTGCACACTTGTGTCGTCAGGCCACCCTGGTACAGAGATGGGAACACCTCTTCCAAACAAACGAACATCTCCATTCACTTTAAGAGTTTTCTGCGTTTCCTTGGAGTTCAGCGAGTTGCAGTAGTCAAGAACTGTTGGCTCAGCAGCTGTAGCCAAGAGAACGTCAACTGTTTGTTCGATTTGCATCATGCGGCAGATTTGGTGCGGGATTCCATTTGCAGCTTTTACTGCCTTTTTGAGGCAACCATTACCTGCCTCGAACGGAAATGCTGAGTGTGCCCACAGAGGGCCCCACTGGCGCACACTCTTTGCTATATGAGTCAGTTGGTGCATGTTAAAGCTCATGCAACTCTTTCCATAGAGCAGCTCAGCTCGAACATGAAATTCTAATAGAAGGTCTTCACATACAGCAAGCTGTGCTGATGAAATTTCTTTTTGCAGCATTATGTGCAGTGCCTCCACCAAACATGCCCAATGCTGCACACATGAGCTGTGAGCTATTCCCTCCAAAACTGGCAAACTGTAATATAGGAGCCAATTCTCCCATTCCTTGGCTTTCCAGAACTTCCGCTCCCTTGTTGGCCTTGGCATCCTTTTCACGGCTGCAGGAGGAGTGATCTCCATTACTCTTGCATCAATGACACGTTGCTGCACTCCCATATAAAACTTGCAGTTCGTGTCATCCAACCACAGTTCCATGAACTGTCTTGCAACTCCAAGTAATATGCAATGCATATAGTCGGGGACAAACCCCCACACTATATTAAAATTCTCTAACTTTATCAATGACGAAACTGTTCTCACGCCATTTACAGGCCTACCACTAGCAACAGCTTCTTGCATATCCTGTATCATTTGAAGCTCTGTTCGTTCTTGTACTGTTTGTTGTACAGGATACTTAGTGGCATTTAAAACTCTTTCACCCTTTTGAAGGCACCAATTGCATCCATGATACGCATTAAACTGCATTACACCCTGCATAGGTGCCCTTGCAACTGAATCTACAGCGCAACAAATGCAGAAGGCCTTGAAAGTTGTTGTACGGCCACGGTGCTCGAGATCGAATCCTTTTTCAGAAAGGTCATTTACAGCTCCAACGAATGCATCCTGAAAAGGCACCATGTCAGGCTTTTTCTTGCCAAACCACAAAGCAGCTAAAATCACTTTTTGCATTCTCTGTGTGGCAGGCAGTTCATTGACAAGCAACTGAATTGGCCAGATTGCAGTACCACTCGATTTAAAAATGGGAGTGCCATCTGCATTTAGCACAAAACTAATTCTATGCCCAGCATTTGCTGTTGAGGATACAAAGGCACGGTAAAGTTCTCCATCACAAATATCTGAAAAGCTGTCTTTTGGTTCAAGTGGCTCTGTCAGGTCTAAAATGTCACATCCCTTGAGTACTTTTTGGAGTTGTGAAGGTATGTCAAAAAGCACAAAAAATGATGCATTATTGACCGTTGAAAAACATGTGCTATGGTTGCATTTCAAGCACTGAAAGGGTGAACTTGGATCAATGTCACCTATGTACGAGGAACATTCTGGACAAAAGAAGTGGAAATTCATTGTTGTGCCAGCTTTTTCAATTACTTTCTTAAGCATGTGCTTAGAATGGGGAAGAACTGGTCTTTCAAAAAACAAGTTAATCATTTGAACCAAATCTGTCAGTGCCGAAAATGTCAAGCTGTGTTGGACTGCATATTTTAACACCATGAGCAGAATGTCACCTTTTGAAACTGCAACTTTTTCTTTAACAATTTCACCAAATAGTTCACTTAGTAGTGGTGGCTCAATGCAGGCAGAATCTGAAAAACAAGAAGCTTCTAGCTCAGAGACTTCCTCTAGTGCACATGGCTGGCTCAAGTCCTCCTCTTGTTCGGATTCTTTGTCTTGAGCGTCTAGTTGGCTGAAGTCCTCTCCTTGTCCAGAATATCTATGTTGTGCTTCTGGCTCACTCGAGCCCTCTTCTTGCTCTTGTGCATCCTGGTTATGACCTTCCTGCAAGTATATTATTGTTTGTGAACATGCGCAAATATCAAATTATTCTTGAGCCTATTTGAGAGGTATTAGAATTTAATTTTGTCAGTGCCCTAGAGAAAATGTCAAATGCAGAACTGGTAGTCCATTCACTTAACGGCAAGCAATACAGTCAAATTAGTAACAAATGCATGAAATGGAAAAAAGTCACAGTTTCATTACATGGGCGAAGCAACGAATGCACGCAGCGGGCCACTCAAGCGCAAAGTGCACACGAAAAGAGCACACACAGGAAGAGTGCAAATTAAAACTGTCACAGTTGTTACTTCGCATTTCACCAGCGCACTGCAAGCGTCAACTATGCAAAACAGCGCTCCCAGATACTTTTTCCCTCTAGAAAACTGCGGCGCCTTGAGCGACTCCTCCGCGTCTACTGCTGAGCGGTGGCATTCGACGCATTGTTTACCTAAAGTAGAGGAGCTTCGTGTGTAAGGGTAGAGGAGCTCCATGTTAACCCAGCATGCCACATCGCAAGTGGGTACAGGAGTGGGCCACTCTTTAGTGTGCGTCTCAAGGACAGTTTGAAGGAAAATCTAGGAGCGTTGCTTTAAATTGCGCAGTCTTCTAGCAATCTCACAAGTGAGTTGTTTGGCTGTCACAGATTTGAATCCTGGTAGCACGCTTCAGAAACCCTTTCTTTCGATTTATTTATTTTCTTTATGGCTTTTATTTATTTGTACATATACATACAGATAGCTTGCACGCGACATCATGGGTGCAGCTTGTGAATGAACTGGTACTCCACGATGGCGACTTTGATGACAAACAAGTTGCGTTAATGTGTACATACGACATGGCAGGAACGTCTCTGTGCGTAAACATTGAAAGAACCTAAGTGATGTTTTGATAACATTAATGTGACATCGCGAAAATTGCGTCTCCGCATGCTGGTGTTCCAACATGGCAGTTTCAGTAACATCTGTGCAAGCCCTCTATACATATTCGGGACATGAAGGCAACGGCAAAAATCAGCTGAAAGTGTCCGTGTAATTGCTATCGCAAAAAAAAAAATAAATAACACCCCTATTTGACCAATTGTAGAAAGAATTGAGTGGGTACATCGCGTATGCTTACCAAGTCAACATTTCCGTTAAGGTCACATTCGCGCACATCGGTACTGTTGAATTCATCATCTGTGAGATCCTGCGATTCCATGCCATGTGCCCCGACTGGCGTAGCAGATGCCTCGGCGCTGCATTCTTGGCCCATCGCTACGCTGTCATCCTGGTTAATATCGCAGGAAGCGCTGACCGGCTGGGATGTCTGGAAACAGCGAGCCATAATTGGTTACTTTTCCGCACTTGATTCGCACGACACAGTAGTAACCAGAAAAAAATTGAATTACCGCTGCTGCAGATGCCGTTCGAAGCCGCGCGGATGCATCTGTAGACCTGGGTACGGAAAACGTTGCTCCAGGATGTAAGTATTCCTTGTAACGTCCGCGCTTCTTGCGTTTTTTCAGCGGTTCCATGACTGTATGGCAGGTCGTACCACGCTTCTATCACCAGCTGCGTCGTAGGGAGCACCACTCCACTCCACGAGGCGTAACACGTAACCCTCGGATACCCTCGGCCTCGGCTACGCCGCTATTTTTCCTTCACATTGTGAGCTGACGTCATCAGCTCAAAGCATCTCAAAAACGCAGCGAGCCCAAATATGCTAATAAAACAAAGTAGTAATAAACGCTTTTTATTGTTATTTATTTTTTTAATCGTAGCTGTCGCCTAACGTCGCCTAACTTTTGTTATTGTCAAGCAAAAGCATAAAAAATAATTTTTTTGGCAACCGTGTTTCGCGTTTAGTCGGAGTGAGTGCCGTAGCCAAAGCCGGTTTGTGGCCGAAGTCCACGAGGCTGTCACGCGGTAGTCAGTGTCACTCACTCTGCTTCGTTTTTTTTGTCTTGTGGTACCGCGTGAAGCACATGATGATTACGCATGCTTATGTGCGTTATGAAGATGACAGAAGATGTGCTGTTGTGAACATTGGGGATGTTAAAGGCTTCAAGCCTGACGACGACTTCAAGACAACCTTCTACAGCGTCAAATGGACGGACAAACATGGCGAAGCTCACTTCTATCGCGCCAGGATTCTTCTCGTCGGAAGTAAGCTTGCTTCAAATTAGCCGCAACCTTTTATTTATGTGTGTGTGTTTGTGTGTGTGTACGTTTGTGTGTGCGTGAGTGAGGGATATTATAGAGCACGTGTGCGATAGACTGCACCCCGGCGGTCGTCATGCCTACATGTTCCTTGTTCGGTGATCGGTCGCAGATAGTCAGCGTTTCAAAGAAACTCGAAACGCTGTCTTGCTTAATATTTCGCAATTCTATATCGCACGCTATCAGTGAAAAAAAAAAAACGATGGCGCCTACATAGTCGCCGAGAATAAATAATGGTGCATGTTGGTGCATCCTTGTTTTGTTAACAAAACAAGGATTCCTTTAATTGTTGGGGTATTGCATTTGCATGGCATCTCGTTAGCTGTACTTTGTGCGGTTGAGCTATGGATATCTTTCCCATTACGAAATTTTATTCGGCCGTAATACAATGCTTGTCTAATTTTGTGCTGAAAAGCCAAAAATGGGATTTGAATCTAGAACTCATAGTGAAATAATGCTCCATGTTCTGTGTACCACAGCAGGCTGCTGGCACAGTATCAGCATAACTTTTTTTGTATTTTTCAGAGTCTGAAGATGACCTCGAAATAAAAATGAGGCAAGGGCGAGTGCGAATTCCAAAAATCGTTGACGGAAGCAACAGTGAGGACAGCGACGAAAGCGTTCAGGTAAACATAGTTTTCTTATAGCAGTGATGTCTCTTTTGCACTTCTTAATGGCAAGTGACGTGATATGTATTTGATGACATTTCCTTCTCATACAGACACCAAAAAAAAAAAAAGAAAAAGCGGGAAGAGCCCAACAACGCGCTGCTGGACTTACTGGCATCCAAAAAAAGGAAGCTCATGCAAAAAGGGCATGAGCAGCAAAATAGCCAACTGACTGCAGCCCAGGAAGAAGTGGCCCGCCTCAGCGCTACAGTGAGGCAGCAGGAAGTGGAGCTGAAAGAGCTGAGAGCTCTCAATAGGGATCTGCAACGAAAGCTTATAGACTCATTGGATTCCAGGCAAGGTAAGCAATCTTTTATGAGCATAAAGAACACAGTAGAAATAGCAGCGATTAGGTTTTTGTTAGAATTATATACAATTAATAAAAGATCACCAGTGTTCTGATGTGTTTTATATTTCTCTTGGGTGCAGCCAATTCATCACAGGCACTGCCACCTGCCTTGCCAGCAGCGTTGTCACCGCCACATATCGCTGAACCATTGCCGCAAAAGCTGGAGGTCCCCGACACAGTATGCAACTTGCGCTGCATGAGTTTCCGTTGAACCCATAAGCTGGCATAAGCATGGTTGGTTGTATTGAAGTTTGTGATTTGCATTCTTTTACAGGCTGACATTGGGAACGGATTGAGGATCACAACATCAGCATGGCAGCGTATTCAAACCAATCCAAAAGACTCTCTATTTGTAAAAGACCTCATGACGGCAGTGTGGAGCCCCACCGAGTTACTTGGACGGTCTCTGCAAGGTAACTGCCAGTTAAGAAATCTTTTATGGCTTGTTTTAATCTGGTCTCTAAGCACCTTTGCATTCTTTCTTTATTGTCCGCATTGTAGGGAAGCATTGTCCACGCTTCCCTGACCGTCCAAGGAAGGAACCACTGTCGCCCTGGAAAGTGTCAGCGATACGTGGTGAGTGAAGATTATTCATTATGTCTAATACTTATTTACTGGGTTTTGCCTATGAAACATTAAGTTATCTGCTTATTGTGTGTATATTTTTGCTTTTGTTTGACAGAATGCTACAAGCAGCGATTGGAAAAGAAGGGGCTGGTGCCCGAGATGATGCCAGGGGCATTAAAGCAAATGAATAGATTCATGGTGGAAAAGCTGAGCGATATTGAAAGAATGACCAAAAGGTTTGCTAGCTAGCTAATTGCATTCTAACATTTCAGGCTGGAGAGATAAATTTGCAGAGAAATTCTAATCATTTTGCCTGTGCGTGCAGTTTCCAGTGCATGCCCTACATTACTCATGTGCAACAGCCCACAGAAATTGTCTGCAATTACCTTTCCAGTATTTTATAGACCAGCTGTTATGAAATTGTCTGCACTTTTGTCATTTTAGAGCTTTTGCTATGTTCTACAAATTACTGTGCATGCACTCATTTTGCCTTTTATCCCTTCACTCTTCTATCAGAGCAACCAAGGAGCTGCCGTGATGTTTGCAGAACTTCCCGGAGAACTTACAGCATTAATCAGTCTTAATAAAGTCCTTTTTTGTGTATCTTAAATTTTGTGTTTTGTTGCCAATTACTTTTGCCAATTGGTGCAATTGGTCACTCCAACCAATTCACACCTATTGGTGCAATAGGTCACTCCAGCCAATTGGTACCCATTGGGTACCCAATTGGCCAGTCCTACAAAAACCAATTGGTCGCGTTCCAATAGGTCCAATTGGTCCAACTGTGTACTAATTTACGATTGGAAATTTTCCAATTGGTTCCAATTGGAAATATTCCAATTGGAGTCAATGGTTTTTTTTGACTGGGATGATACTTGAACGTTAAGTCACCTCTGAGCAATGCTCAGCAAATTAATTGGTATCCCATAACTTTAGGACACAATGTGGCAGACAATTAGGCATAGACTGAAAACATATGTTTGTCCAGTGCAGCTGGTTGAGCCCATTTGTCTGCTGCACTTTCAAGCATGAAATCATCACTTTTTGTAGTGTTATTTTCCGAAACTAAAATTTACAGCAAAGCACAAATTGATGAATAGTTTATCTATTTATTTATTGATACTCTCAAGGCCCAAGGGCATGACAGAGCAAATTACTAATAGTACGAGTAAAATTCTTTATTGACCCCTGGCTAAATGTTTCTTTGCTTACTCAGTATGCCGAAACATTATAAATGCATTTTCTTCTTTTAGACATGCGAATAAACATTCCTGCTTTTATATTTGATCTGATTCGCTTTCCACAGTGCTTTTTAGCTTGTGGGAATAGTCATAATTAGGTATGCTGAAATTAGTAACTTTGTTATTGCTCAAGCATGCATTAGTCATCTGCATTTGCTGTGTTTCTGAAGTATGCATCATCATCTTTCTCGATTTCTTCTTCTATGTTGAGGAGTGGAGTATTATAACCCAAGCTAAGCATTTTTTTTTCGCATAGTAAACTAGTACATTCATAATCGGGTAGTCTTACTAGCGTTTCTTTTGGCTGTTTCTGTATAGCTTATACTGACACCCTTGTTTTTGTTGTAGTATTCTAAGGGGCAAGTGGCCGTGTAGCCATACTGCAGGTTGAAGCCTTCAAGCTTAGCTGGCAACTTCATTGAAGACTTCTGTTCAGTAATTTCCATTCAGTTACGTTACCCTAACATTCAAAGACTGATTGAATTTTATGTTCAATAAATGTGTTTGAAATGAATGTGCTATCTTCTACAATCAATCTTGCAGGTCTTAAGAACTCTGCATAAGCATACAGGTTGGATGGCAGCTTGTGCTTGATGGTAATGCCAGGCTGTTTAGGGCTCCCATTCCAAACATTGCTAAAATTTTGTGAATTACAACTTTTTCCCATGCATTTTTCAGACTAGCTGCATGTAGTTAGTGCGTTAGATACAGACCTGCGGTCCCGCTGCAGTCTTGCTCATTGCCACTGTGCTATACTTTATAGAAAGCATCAAAGGCGTGGGGCTGGCCTGATTGCTGTAGTCATAACAGAGTGATGACAGCAATCAGGCCAGTCTCACACCTTTGATGCTTTCTATAAAGTATAGCACAGCGGAAATGAGCAAGAGTGCAGTGGGACCGTAGGTCTAACATAGCAACTAAATGCAGCAAGTCTGTAAAGTGCACGGAAAAAAGTTTTCATTTACTAAATGACAATGCCTATGTACGACTATTATATGTCCACACGATGTCCATGTGCAACGTACCTGCAACCTAACACGGCGGAGCTTTTTATACTTCCGGGTACATCAGGTATTCGTAATTTGGATTTCTATGGATATCTAAGATAAGTTCACAGTGTCCATGAGAAACGTACCATAGATGTCTATGCAATATTTGTGGTTCACTGGGATGTGTTGAATTGGTCTCCTGGCCCAGTGTGCATTCAAGTCCTTGTGTTTCCAAGAAGGAAATAAAACATTAGATATCGACATATATTCGTAATAATGGCTTGCTCTGCAACAAGATTGAATGCTACAGTGGCAATATACTTGCAGCGCAATTAGCCATGACTGAAGAAGTCTCCATACGTGCACCAAAATTGTTGGTGATTGTACTATCGGCCTTTCCTTTCTGCCAGGGGCCCCTCTTCAGGGAGGGGCAAAGGGAGACAGCCACACCTTCAGATTTGCATCTACCTCCTCCCCCACCCTCTTTACTCCATTAAGTTCATTAAGAATCAACAGAAAAATCCTGGTGCAAAACTCTATTCATCATGAGAGGCAGAGCGTCAAACTGAAAATAAATGTGCGTTTGGCTCAGGTTCAATGCGCTTCATATTTCTCAGGTTCATTTCTAGTTACGAAATGAACCAGCAGGATATCAAAATATATAATTGTTTGCAAACCAGTATGCAACAATAAACCGTTTCACAAACTGCTTCAGCACAGTAAACTGATTTTTGGCAGAATCAGTGCTGTTGACATGAATGTGCTAAGCTTAAAGGACCCCTGACACCAAAACCGAAACCTCAAGATGCTTGTGTTGTTTGATTGTCCTGTATATGTGGGTACCTCTGGCCGATTATTAGTGGCAAATGTTGCCTCTTAGACATTTTAATTTGGTTTTAAAGAAAGCGTGAGTGCTCATCTGAGTTGGCAGCACCTCGCGACATCGCCACTTATGTGATGTAGGTGAAGGCCCCTTGTGACATTCCACAATAAAAGCAAGTATTGTAGACGTCACAGAAGATTCGCGGGGCGCACACAAAACCACGACTGGCACCAGATGAGGGCTATTCTTCCTCGCACCTCTCGCTCTCTTTCTCTTGTTAGACTGCTCTCAAGGTAGTTCTGGCTGCTTACACCAAGAATGCTCTTCTTTTTCCTGAGGGGACAAGCTCTTAACAGGCTTAAATCATACCGAAGCATCCACATAGTTTCATTCTTTACCGCGTGCGGGGCCCCCGATTTGAAAACTGCGCTGTCAGTGTCACCAAAAATTGAGTGCACGTTGTTCCCCCGCCGTGGGACGCTCGTTTCTTACGATTTTAGGCAGGTTTTTCGAAGTAACAATAAAATTGGTCGCAATTAACATTGCTAGCATCATTATACAATACGTGAGAGCATTTTTCATCCAATTTCGGCATTACGAGACACAAGGCTACAAATTTCAGTAAAAAATGTCACAAACAAAAAAATCGCTGTCAGGGGTTCTTTAAACACTTTAGGCGAAACTGATCAAGTGACTGCATTATGTAAGTTCATAAGGACTTGTATATTGTTGAGCACACTTGTGATCCTTTCAAATGTCCCAATTTTAAAATGTAACCTCGCCCTTTAGAGAGTCTCCATATGAGAAACTATCGTCTTTTTGTTCACAAAATATCTATCAATTTTGGATGTTTTGGAAGGCTCTGAACTCTGTCAGAAGTCCTTTTGACTTTGTTGTCTGGTTTATATGTTTCAGTTGTGAATTGTACCCCCGTTGCTGCCTCACAGGAACGTACAGGTCATTTTCACTGCCGAAGCATCATCAAGCATGGCACTCTCAACTCTGAATTCTCAAAATGTGGAATTTCATTTGCAATGTTCTCCTCACAATGTGTCATATAAGAAGGCACATTAGCTATGGTGCCAGATAAGCTTTGTCAAGGCAGTTATGACTACAGCGAAGCACATTTTTGTTGTCACTTTCAATCTGACAAAACGGCATGGCACAAAAGCACCTAGCCAACAAAAAGCACACAAAACACTGGCAGGACATTCCTCCAGAAGGGTGCGTGTACATTGCATGAGGATCAAGATCATTTCTGCTAACTGTACGTAACTAAAGACCTGTATCTTGTAGTGCAAAAATGATTAACCTCTATTAAGAGACTAGCAGCACAGAAGCATACGACGCAATTCTCCTGACTTGGCAGCAGATTTCACAGAAATGCATGTCGGATAATCAGTGGTGGAACAGGGTATATGCGTTTGGGAGCAGTCTTAGGAGCATGCAAAACTGCCTTTTGTAGCAGGCTTGGAGCATCCAGAAAGACGTTTTGGAGCAGGCCTGGAGCAGCCAAAAAGACCTTTTCGAGCAAGTTTGGAGCAGTCAGGAAGACCGTTGAGAGCAAATGTAGCCCCGTTTCACAGCAATTGTGAAGCGGCATTTGTCCAATATGCTACATTTGGCAAACATTAAGCTAAATTGTGCAATAGCCTTATTTAGCTATGTACACACGTTCGTGTTGTCCTTTTCATTCTGTTTATATAGGTCGCCTCCCAATGGCCACAGTCATGCTAGGTACTAGTACAATGTCTGGGGGAATATGCTTGTATCCTGGAAATTTTCTTGTAGGTTAAACTTCTTCAGAACAGCAAAATAATTTTGGCGTTTTGTTATTTTGGTGCTATGCAATATTGGACACAAAAGACCATTCCTCACAATTGAAGTTTAGTTTTTCATGCAAGACACTTTGGTGTAATGAGCTTAAAAACACACCCCAAAAAAAAAGACAGAGCTTGGTCTCAACACCTGTGAAACCTCCATCCTTTTCTTCTTTCTTTTTCTTTCGTGGTACGTAGCGCCTGTTGAGCCAACCTCCATAGCCAATCACAGCCTTGATGAAACCGAAACCGAAAACGCGATGTTTCAGTCACGTTTTCGGGCACGGGGCTTGATGGCTGTCGCACCTCGCAGCTAAATTCGGGTGCTGCGGCACACTACGGCGCTGATAAATGAGTTTGGTGCAACAGGGGTAGTTCGGCACAGGATGGCGCAGGGAAACGTGTTTGGTGCACAATGGCGCAAATGGTGCAGCTGTTCCACCCCTGGATAATCTACAAACAGCTCAACCATAAGGGAGGACCGATGTTGGTCATCATGTGATTAGTTGGATATTGGCCCGGGTCTTGTATGCACACCCAATAAAAAAAGTATGACCACAGCCATCATCATCAAATCATCGCATTCAGTGAGCAAACGTGTGTTACTGGAGACTTGGCGATGGTGTTGTGATAATCATCTGTTCCTCTGTAAACCTCAGCAATGTGTGCTTGTTTCTACTTTGTGTTCAAGAACGATGGTATGTGTGCAACTTAACTGTGATCACTATGAAAGTATAGTCAATGGCAACACCTGAGCCACCAACTGGAAGCACCAGACATCATAGGTTTCTCTGGTGCATGGATCTTGTGTCTTATGAGTGAGCATCTGATAACCTTGAAGATCTCTGCTTTTAAAAGCAGAGATTTTTAAAATCGTGTGTCTTGTTTGATCATGCTCATGTAAAGATGTAAGTAAACTATATATATATACTGTGCCCGAATGCAGCCTCCTGACCTCTTCTGAGCAAAGCATCATTGGACGACAGCATGAGCATGCTTGCAGGAGAGTTCTCATAGAAAACTTTTGGCTTGTTTTGATAGGGGTGTTTGACAACACGGTTAGTCTAGAAATTGAGCTCTGGAGCCTCATTTCTCCAAGAGTGCCGAAAATGTTAGCTTCTTTTACCTGGCCATTTCCACATGAATGCCATCACACCACTGTTTTCTACCTGAAAAAGAGCACGTCAAAAATTAATGTGGCACCCTTGTGGCGCCAGATATACTGATAGCCGAAGGTGTAGCCAGGAGTTCATTTAGAGAGGGGGCCATTAACCCTACCTCCGTACTGGCCAGCCAGTGTTACAGATGCACGGTCATATGCCCATGGCAAGTTATGCTAGTTCCACTCACAGGCATGCGATGTACAATCACCTCTGTTTTTGGCGACATGGCAAGTTCTTTTTTCATGTCAAAGCCATGCGAGTTTTGGCCAGGTAATTCAAAAAGGTGCTGTAATAAAATATTTCTGCCATTTTCAAGAAATTGAGGCCTACTTCGATCGCACCATAATATTGAAATCAACAAGTGCATAATAATAATATCTGGCGTTTAACGTCCCAAAACCACGATATGATTATGATAGACGCCGTAGTGGAGGGCTCCAGAAATTTCGACCACCTGGAGTTCTTTAACGTGCACCCAAATCTAAGTACACGGGCCTCAAACATTTTCGTCTCCATCGAAAATGCAGCTGCCGCGGCCGGGATTCGATCCCGCGACCTTCGGGTCAGCAGTCGAGCGCCATAACCACTAGACCACCGTGGCGGGGCAATCAACAAGTGCAA
Source organism: Rhipicephalus sanguineus (assembly GCF_013339695.2). NCBI lineage: Eukaryota > Metazoa > Arthropoda > Arachnida > Ixodida > Ixodidae > Rhipicephalus > Rhipicephalus sanguineus. The sequence continues at coordinate 39,915 of NW_023616061.1, forward strand.
GCATGGCATGTAGATCAGAATGTGTTGATTGTGTTTATAAACTGTGCAGGCATACCTTTTTCATGTTCATAGCAAGCTTGCGTAATCATTCTATTCATTTTAATTCTTATCAAATACTGCAGACACAAAACCTGTCACAAGCAGGAATGTGCTTCATGCGAGGGACATAAATGTGTTGTGTTTAAAAAGGGGGTGCGAATTCATAGCATGAATGTAACGCAGTGCCTCAGCTTTAGTATAGGAGAACCCAGGAAATAACGTAATATTTATTCCACACCCTTTCGCTCCAATACGTTCAGGCTTGCTGAAGCCACTTCAGGGCTTGTATGTCAGACAGGTGAAGATGTGCGTGGTACAGAAATACATAAAAGCAGTAAAATAAACTAGGCTGTAAATTATAGCCATTCAAATAGCACAATCCACTTGCAGGCTTTAGCTGAGCCAAAGAGAGTGTCTCTGAAGTTCTACTAGAAAAACCAATGCTCTGTAACTGCTGCTAACTTCTTTACTAACGCACATCTGCCATCTGGACAACATGCGCCTGTACCCTTGACTAGCCATGGCTATTAGAACAATTCAGTTTTCACTGAATTCTTCTTGATATGATAATTGTACTGATTTCATTAATACTTTCAGTGAAATGCTCCCTGGATTTTGGCTCACCAGTTGACAAAGCTGTTAATATGTATGTACGCCTTTACAGAAACACATCTTCAACACTTGGAGCAGCTGCCTCTTATTGACATGTACTATACAAGTAACAGTTAATAATGGTATGTAATAATAGTAATAATATAAAGTATATACTGAAAGCTCGATATATGCATGGATGAAACAAGTGCTCGCGGAATGAAGCGCGCCAATTTAGAGCTAAGTAATGCAATGCACACACTTCTGAATGAACTGCTTTCAGTTCATACCACTGGCAGTCGTAAAACTACGTCAGAGCCAACATCACCCTTAATAGCCGGATTCGTAGCAACATGACTCGGTTATCTCGAGCAATAGCGCCTACCAGTTGTCATAGTTGAACTTTTGATTTTGCATTTCAGTCGGTGTGCAGTGTTGATAATGAAATAGATCGTCTAGTGTCAGCAATAACACAAGCTTATTGAACAGTGTTAGCATCAAAAGTAAGAATAAGAAACGCACAATAATGGTGTTCATAAAATTTGCATAGCACCATGTGCTGAGCAATAAATGCAATATATAAACCATAACAAAAAACAACTTGCTGTTACATGAAGCAATGAAGTAGATTTGAATGGAAAAAATGTCTCAATAGTGTAAGATCAGTGATCCATGGCAGATTTATAGTAATGTACAAGATAGCACAATCACTTACAGGCTCTAGTTGCCAAAGAGTTTCTCTGAGACTTAACTAGAAAAAAGATTGGGGCAGCTATGCACTAGTGATGCATAGACTGAGGAAGCAGCGGGGTTGATCGTGTCACCTTCCTCCCTTCCCTCCTTACCCTCACTTCCCTTTCCCATCCCTTGCTATACAGGCTATGCTTGCTTTCTCTTTTTTCTATCTCTTTTTTTTTTTGTGTGCCTTTCTTTCGGTCTTCATCTCTCTATTTCTTTTTCTCTCTTCCTTCCCTTTTTTTTTCTTTCTCTCTCTCTCTCTGTACTCGTTCTCTCGCCCACCAGAGTTATTGCATCGCACGCCAGACAAATCAGCACATGTGTTCTGGGAATGAAGCAGAAGATGAGGACGAAGAGAACGCGTGCCAGTTCATGATGATGATAGTTTTCCACTGTCGTCACACGGCATAACGAAAGGCTTAACAGCTCCGCTGTAAAACCAATGCTCTGCAACTGCTGCTAACTTCCTTTGGTCATTCCATGCCAACTGTCCCAATCAGGGCGCTCGACAAAAATCAGTTTCTCTAAAAAAATCTGAGAAAATTACACACATATAGACATTATTCTACAGTATTTTCCCAAAATAATTTGAGCGGCAAAAATTTTTTGGGCACGTGAGCACCATTTCAACATCACAAAATGTTGGAAAAGCATGTACGAAAATAAAATTCGCTATAAATCGACCATTCCAGGCATTCTTTCAACACTTGCTTTTTTTGCGTTTTTCGAGCATCATGATTTCATTATAGGACGTACAGTTCCTTGTAGTAGATATATTTTTTACCCTTTAGCACATAGGTAAAGTTGAGTAAATTGTCGTGTTTTCAGGAATTCTTTTACAAAAGACAATTATGGATCAAATGCAGAAATTATTTTTATGAAACTCTCCATGAAAGTCACTATCACCTAAAATTTTGTTTTGCCTGTGTACGGCACATAGGCTCTAAAATAAAATCCTAAATTTGGCAAAAACGCTACACTGGCCTATGTTGAGACGTCTGTAGCACCCTAAAATGACCCAAGAAAAAAATAAACGGAAAAACGCATGCGGCTGAGAATCATAACAACTTCGTCCAGAGAAAGTTTAATCAAAATAGTTTTTGTTTTAGGTGAGAAAAATTTTTAAAATTTAGTCCCACCATTGCATTATTTTGCTGTGAGGGTGATGCAGACCAACTGAATTTGCTGCATAAAAAAGAGGTAGTGTATTCATAGCACATTGTTTTCAGTTCCTTTTGTTAGTACTTTATATTGTTTATTACATATCAAGGTGATAACAAACAAAGGTAAAAATATAAAAATGCCATTGGCTTAGGTGCCACAATTCCCCCAATAATCATGTTGCAATCAATTTGCTTATTGCATTGCTTATGAACACCAGAGGTGGTGGTGGCGGCATATAACTATGCCACAAAAATCATCTGTTGTTGTAATCTCATAACAGCTGTAAAACTGCATGTTACCAGACTGACAAATCCTGAACAAGTGCAGCCAGGAATTATTTTTTTTAGGGAGGGTTCGACCACTCTTTATGTAAGTTCGAGTATGTGTTTGTATGTGAACGTGTATACACACACATGCAAATATTTAAGATTTCAGGGGGGTGGGGGGGGCCTGGTTGCTCCAGTGGGCACGCTGATGGTGCATAGCCACAGGCTGTTCACAGCCGGGAACTGCGAGTCACACAGCTATAACGCAGGGAAATCACGCGAGGTAGAAGACGATTATTGTGCTGCAGAAATACCCTAAATACTTGATTTTTTCTTAGAGATTAGGCAAGTTCGTAAGTATTTTCATCAATACAATTCGCTCATCATGCAACAGCCCAGAATTACTGAAGCGAATACTAAAGCTAGCGGCATGTGAATATTCGTTCGAGCATTTGGTTGGGTGGCCAGACTTCTGAAATTGACACTGTTATTGTAGCTAAAATTTGACGATGTTTTATGGTTCGTGGAGCAATGGTTGTAAAAATTTAGCTTTTTGAAGCAGTTGAGGTTTCTCAAAAAATTTAAAGCCAAATCACGTGGCCAACGACAGCTGTGAAAATAGGTGCTGCAGCAGACGCATGAGGCATGAAGGCCACTTCGGAGAGTGGGCTTTTAGAGTAGAGTACACTAGAGTAGACTCTCGTATCTGTGGCACACACCCACACTGGGAGATTGGCCAAGAGCCGGGTAGTTTTAAAGAAAATTCTGAATTAAATTATCAGTTAGATTATGTCTATTAAAGATGAAAGAAATAAAAACTAAACAGAAATTGAATATATTAAGAATAGATAAATAGAAAAATATGGATATAAGTAATGAAGCAGAGAACTTGAACCAAAAAATAAAGCAATTTCGAAAAGCAGGAAACCAAGAGTAAAGATTGATTCTGTAGCCTAAATCTCTTTGAACCTTAAAGAAAGAACCACAGGGCATCGGCAACATTTCCGTCGCTGTATTCAAGGGCCAAAGCTCCCAAAGAAAGTATATTTGGTGGATTTAAATCTAATCTAAGGCGCTCATGGCGCTGCACTTCCATGATTTAATAGGTCCGTTCGATTCGCCTGCACCACCTGAACCAGTTCACAAGGTTTTGTAAAATCTTGTAACCTTATCGTATTTTTCACTCTTTCGTCTAACTACTTATTCTTCGTTTCGTCAATAAAAATTTCAGTTGGCAAACAGCACCCGTCCATGTGTCACTTTCCTTCGTCCCGTCTTTGCGCTGTTTTTCAAGTTTTAAGTGATGTACCAACTAGCCCGCCTTTTGCCACTCCTCCAGTTCACGAGGTGCTGTACCTTTCCATTCGTTTCAGCAGTGCAGCAATGGCGGCCTCTGAAGCACACCATTCATTTCAAAAGATGCAAGACAGGTGCAACACTGGTTCACGATTTTCCTGCACCCTCTATGCTGACAGCGCCGGCTTGGTGCAGTCTTGCGCGTGCGCACTAGCAGCTGAGCAGACGATGCAGCATTCAGGCATAGGCGCTGTACCCACCTCTATTAACGTGAGCCGTGTTTTGCCAAAGTGTTTGCGCCTCATAGACTGTCCACGTACGGTTCGCCACCTGTCAACGTTACGTGGACGACGTAAATTAAGTGAACAAAAATAAGGTCTGCACCATGTCGGCACCTCTTCATTTCTAGTGAAGCACCGTGCCTGCAACACTGAACTCCTGCTGAACAATCCCTGAACTCCTCGAACGTTGCCGTGAACCGGTTCCGTTTGGTGCAGGTGAATCGTATGGACCTATTGCCTTCACAAAAGTGCATTCGAAAACCAGTATGCTATTACAACTAGCCCAAGAAACAGATCTCTTGAAATGTTGCATTGAGTGTCTGCTGAGAAGAACCAGAGGTCAATTTTAATTACTAGCTTTTTTTTTGACATTAACTTTAGTTATGGCCGGGTCTTTCGGCAAGAAATGGCGCCACATACAGATGTCCCCTAGGAAATATGTGCGTATAATTTCATGATGTATTTATCAATGTTCTTGCATGCCAAAGTTAAAGCCTCACCTTTTTTACAGACTATCTGATGCAAGCACGTCACTTGGATCTACAGTGCAGAGATATGGCTATTTCTCAATCAACGCACTTTTGCCAATATTTTTCTGCGCTGCACAGAGCCCATGCCTGCGGAAACATCTTGACACAGGGCGAGCAAATGACCGCAGGTGCTGCGTGGTTGGGGCACGCCGATGTCTGCTGGTATACCCTCCAGGTAAGCAGGGATTGTGTCACTAGTGCCAAGTTCTCCCCTGGCACTTGGAAGGCCAAATTTCCAAGCGAAAAGAAAAAAATACAAAAAATCAGTGATGCTGCCATGGAAAGGCTTTTGTCAATGTGCGAGGGGGAAACGCCATTCCTCTTGTCATCTGGTGCTATATGTGCTGCATGATCGCACTACTGTCTAACACCACTTGCATTTTTTTTTCAGATTCTATTGCACTTGCACACGTTTTCATCAGCTTCTGGTTGGTAATCCTCTCATTCTCACAACAGGTGCACAAAATATTTGTTTGAAAACTGTGTGCTCAATAAACACGATCCAGCATTTCACAGCATGTGGCAATTTTGTTTTGGCAGAAACATGTGTAGTCAGAAAAATGTGGTTTATTTGCTGCTTTTATTCGCAAAGCATTGCAAAGATAACATTCATTACAAAGACACAATAACGTACAGTTGATTATCTCGCGTATTTGGTACAAATGGATGCATTCTGTATTGCGGCTTCACAAAGATAATGCAACTTTCTAGTTTCTTCTATATACAGAAAATTGGTACAAAAGCCATGTTGATCTGCCGTGTACACTGCAAACATACTGAAGCAATTTCTTATTACAACGCTTATTTTGTGATCAATAAAATGATTGTGAAGAGCAGCAGATTTACAATTTGACATCAGTAAAACTGCATTTTTATTCCATGCAAACAGCATGCAAATTTACTGCAGAGATCATGTTATGATAATGTGCCGGTACATATTTAGCAACTTATATTAAAAATGACTTCCATATACTTGGCTTTGTTTCGCTATATACACCATCATTCAGGGCTGTAACAATGCTAACAGGGTATTAAGAAATTTCACTGTAGCATATTTAAGCAGTTTTAAAAAAATTGTAATGTAGATATTTTGTTCTGTCATCATCTAGGCACTAATGACACATTTCTAATGCATCCAACAAATAGCAGACCGTATGGTTTTATTATTTCTTTCGTCTTTTTTTTTTAAAACATTAAACGTTGGAGAAGGAGGTGTCAGTTAATGATCTGTCATCATTTGAGATTGACCTAGGAGAGAGTGACGTACAAAGCTATCAAGGAATGTGTGGTTTGAAGACCTGGACAAGTATTTTTAAAAGAAACTCAAGGCAACTGTATTCAATGCATCAGGTCAGCGATGCTCGAAACGATGTTCTTCTGAGCGGTTTTCAAGACTGATCTAATATGCTGACAGTATGTTATGAATTTTCTATTTCCTATCCTCAGTTTCGTGCACTCTGTTTGAAGCATAGGGCAAATATAGGGCTTTTTTGGCCGAGTACAGTTGTGAGCTGCAGCAGCAGTGGTATCTGTTGCGAGAATAATTGAAATAGGCAAGATTTAGATCACGTTTAAGAACATAGCAAAGATAAGCATTTGCGTGTTAAGACGGTGGCCCAATAACCAACGTCAATGACATGCTTTGAATTCATGAAGTTTAATATACTAAATACGGCACATGAATTAAACGAGACGACAAGGTGTATGAAAATAATGATCTACAGCAGCGCAGTGTGTCCGAACCACAAATAACTTGTCCCTCTAATCTTCGACAATCAGGGACCACTCAATTGCCAACGGTCGGAAAAACCAGCCACAACAGCCCTGTCTTCGTCAGGTCGGCGCAAGGCTTTTTGTGAAACGATGTGAGCAGAAGCATTTGTTCCCATGTCCGCTTCGCAAGTATCCTCGTTTAGAGTTCCACTATATGACACCTGGAAAATGGGTGAAGTACCACAGGGAACATGAAGAAATAACAAGCAAAAGCGGAACTAAAGGTGAGAGTACGAAGAAGCAACGAAAAAATCCTGTCATTCGAGGCACACATCGATCGTCACCCAGGTAGCTCGAACTTGTTGAAATTAAATATAATTGTTGGGTTTTGCGTCCCAAAACCACGATATGATTACCAAAGACGTCATACTGGAGGGCTCCTGAAATTTCGACCTCTTGGGGTTCTTTAAAGCGCACCTAAATCTAAGCACACAGTCAAATCAAATCAAATCATTTTGATTTCCCAGAAAGAAACAGGTTCTGCAGAGGTTCACTGGCTAAAAGCTGTTTATGGACAGCTTGACGAGGCCAGTGAACCCTTTACAAGGCCCATATGGGACAATGACATTGTCTACAAGATGTCTAAGACATGATAAAATAATGATAACATATATAAACTAACACTGTAATACCAAATTACAGTGTAAAAAAACTGCATACATAAAAATTACTACAAAACATCCCGATGCCAAAAATACCATAGAAAAAAGCTACATGGACGCAAGAGAAAAAAAGGAAAAATACGATTGAATCATAACTGGAAAAAAAAATATCAGGGAAGCAAGGGCGTCCGCAGAACTTTTTCCAGGAGGGTGCATCAGCAGAGGGTGGGGGAGGGGGGCATACAGCATAGGTAGCTTTTGTTTCATTGTCGTGACATGACCGGCAAGATTAGTCCATAGCAGTATGTAACGTGCAAAGTTGGCTGGTAATCCTGAATGATGTTTCACGCGGATATGCGGGACTGGAGTGTGCTAATCAAGCAGTGTAGCTTAGTGCTACTGCATAGAAAATTATTATCCTAAAATCCAAGGGGGGGGGGGGCAGCTGCCCCCCCTTGCACCCCCCTCCGGACGCCCATGCAGGGAAGCCATATACAGATTTTTTGCTTGTGTGTGACTTGCATCATACAATGTACAGTGTCGTCCACTCTTGGTACGAACGCGGCGCCGCGTGGCTGCGCTCCGCGGGGCGCCAGCGCTAAGGTGCGGCCGCGCATCGAAGCTGATCGGCACAGTCGCACAAGAGCTTCGAGGCGGGGCTTCATTCCGAGTGAAAAGCGCGGGAGCGCGCCGTGCGTGTTTTGCCGTGAAGCAAACTTAAAGCGCCTGAGAAACCACGAAGCGTTACAGGAAAGCGCGCTTCGCTCAGCGCAACGTGTTTTGTACTTGAGAATTGAACGGTCCCCCTTTTTAGGAGCGAAGCTCCGTAGGCTCTAACGATGCACGTTGTCGCCGTCGTCGGCGTAGGTCCCCGTCGTCCGAAACACAGGTGTTACATATACCGTACATAGAGCGTTCATAGCGCGCATATGGTTTAAAAATAGACCGTACTATGTCCGTCCATCTGTCCGTCCGACCGTCCGCGAATCTGTCCGTCTGTCCATCCATCCGTCCGTCCGTCTGTCCGCCCGTCCGTGCGTCCATCTGTCCATCCGTGCGTCGATGTATACATTAAAATGTTATTATGGTACTGAAAAACGAGGGACCACTCAATTCTCAAATACCGTAACTACACAACACGTTGCGCTGAGCGAAGCACGCTTTCCTGCAACGCTTCGTGGTTTCTCGGGCGCTTTAAGTTTGCTTCACGGCAAAACACGCAGGGCGCGCCCTCGCGCTTTTCAATCGAAACGAAGCCCCGCCTCCAAGCTCTTGTGCGCCTGTGCCGATTAGCTTCGATGCGCGGCCGCAACCGCTAGCGCTGGCGCCCCGCGGAGCGCAGCCACGCGGCGCCGCGTTCGTACCAAGAGTGGACAACACTGTACATACATAAGATGTCAGTAACAAAGCTATACAAACACTAAGATTCTTGTTATATGTTTGCCATCATATAATCTATCTGGTAAATTATGAGCACACATTGAAAGGAAAATGAAATCTTACAAAAAACACATTTCGCAAGTCAAAAAGTTAGCTTATATTTACAAAGAAGGATCGCAGTTCTTTTAATGAGAAGCTGTTCATGTGACTATTTATTGAGAATCGTTGGTAGATTGTATTGCAGTGTTTGAGATTTGTAGTTATTGCGAAACCTCGGAAGAAGCCAATCATCAGTACTTCTGCTTATTAACGTAACATCTTTTGCAGTTAGACATGCGGCATCTTTAATGAATTGTTTAAAAGAAACGGAAGAGAAATAGCAGGATCGCAGAATGCGAAAGATATATATATATATATATATATATATATATATATATATATATATATATATATATATATATATATATATATATATATATATATTCAACATTAATAACACCTAAGTCACGACGCACGGGTTGTGCTGATGACAAATAATCTTGATTAACTACATGTCTAATAATTTTTTTCTGTAAGATCTGAAGTTTCATTATGTTAGTTTTTGTCGTGGTCTCCCACACCAAGCTACAGTAATTTATGTGTGAAAGAAAAAAGAACATGATATATTTGTAACTTCACCTTGTAAGAGATCTCTACAACGAGCCAGCACATCGAGTACACTAGCATTTTCGCCTCCGTCGAAACTGCGACCGCCGCAACCGGGATTCGATCCCGCGACCTTAGGGTCAGCAGTCAAGCACCACAACCAGTCCAACGCGGCGGGCGAACTTGTTGAAATTTAAAAAGCAAACGGTGAATGCACCTAATTCTTTATTTATATTTTTTGCTGCCCTGTTCATGAATATTAAGTACTCTAATTGACACCAAAAACTGGTCAGCAGAATGCTGTCCAGCTAAGCCACTTTGTGGACAAACATTTAAGTGCATTTGCTTTCGTGGGAAAAATGAACGACCGATAACCCTTATCGAAGCGGTTTCCGTCTGCGTGTTCAATCGGCTGTCAACAAGACTACTCAGACAGGCTCCACGCCAAACCGAAAAACGATATTCACTAGAAAGTAAGCGCAGAAGATATTTCGTTCCATCCTATATACAGTTCTGATAAGGATAATGCTTGCTTCTTCGTAACGAGTAAAGAAAAAGTGTGCTTACCTGTCGTCCGCTGGGAAGTGGAAAAATTTCGCATTGCTGTTCCTCCCCGTGGTCTCGCACTACACAACCGCTGAGCACGCATTGTGTTTTTTCCTGAGTTTTTCGGACACCGTCGGCACGTTCGCGGGCAAAGAAACACACTTATGAACTTCAGAACTTTCAGAACATACGAAAGAGCGACAGTAGCGGCAGGAGCAGATTTTAGAATGGCAGACGACGCAGGGCTGTCTATTTCGCGGGCTGTCTTTATCAGCCCGAAAAAATGAGCGCGTAATTAGTACGTTGTCAAAAATTGCGCAGTTAGATGTCCTTTGAACATGCCTATACATACGCCTCATTGACATTTTGACAATTAGGTGAGTACCTGTCGAGTTACAAATATAGTAATGACTAATTAATTAAACCTCATTAACGAAGAAAAACAGCAGTGGCTACTCCAGTGTACTAGGAACAATATGCAGCTTCGCTTCGCGTAACGCCGTTCCTCTTTTTTTAAATCCTGCTGCGCGATATAAGCTGGGACACCCTGTGTGTGTGTGTGTGTGTGTGTGTGTGTGTGTGTGTGTGTGTGTGTGTGTGTGTGTGTGTGTGTGTGTGTGTGTGTGTGTGTGTGTGTGTGCGTGTGTGCGTGTGTGCGTGTGTGTGTGTGTGCGTGCGTGCGTGTGTGCGTGTGCGTGCGTGCGTGCGTGCGTGTGTGTGTGTGTGTGTGTGTGTGCGCGCGCGCTGGCGGGCGGGCGGGCGGGCGTGCGTGCGTGCGTGCGTGTGTGGGGGGGGGGGGGGGTGTTTTTTTAGACAACACAGATACAGACAATACAGATAAATGTCACTGCTGAGCCTAATTAGCAAAAAAGTAGTTAATTAAGTTTTCAATTATTGACTTGAGCACGGTCGTTTATATCAGAAAGTTGTAGTGCGTGCTAATTAATTGCACACCCATTTTCTAGAAAGTTGCACGTAATTCGAGATATTCATCAACGACTTTTAAGGGCGATACCTGACTGGCGGCGCCCGGCGCGAAGGAAACGTGGCCTTTCGGGTACCGAAGACCGGAACTACACGTTACAAGGAAGTTACGAAATTTGAATCAGGGCGCGCATTCGCTCGCACCACGTCAAGAGGCTGCGCCGTTATTTCCAGGAAATGTCCTTCTACAGATATACCCCAAGTAAGTAAACATGACTCACATGCTCGATGACCGGCGTTGCAATCTGTAAGGATAAAAAAAAAAAATCATCCATTAAAAGAGATCATTGAAAGAGTAATTTAAATTACCTGTTAAACACATTCGCTTAAATTTCTTGGAAAGCAACTCGCACGTTACATTAGGATTATTGGCATCATTTTTTTTCCCCACACAGGTCCTGTGCGGAGGCTCTGGGTTCGGCTCCCATCGGCAGCAACAGTTTTGACTGTCATTATTTTTGTTAAATGCTTATTTCCAATGTATTCAACAGCTGAGGTGAACCGTACATTTTCACTACATATTTTCCATCGCTGCGGCGCACAGTGACAAAGTGGGTGGTATTAATTGTTTAAATATCCGTCGCGCCTACTAAATTATTTCGTTCACAGACCCACCATACCATTACCTTTGTTGCTTCGCAAGGAAGTCAATGATTTCAGCTAGATGTACCCACTCCTGTTATGTCTCGATCGTCTATCAAGATAGCAGTATCTGTAAATTTAAATAAATGAATAAGGAAATAAATAAATAAATAAATAATCTTGAGCACAAGATATATGGCGCCGCACTCCGGAAATTAGCGCGCAATTAGTCATGCAGATTTCGCTAGGAGTAACAAACGCTTTGACTCACACCTTATATCGGCTTTACTTTGTTCATTCGCCTTAACACGAACACAGGGACTGTGTCATCAAGTGATATGGAACCCTCTGTACTTTTTCATCTCTGATTGACCAATGGGCATCTGCAGAAACGGTAACGCCAGAATCCCCAGCTGATACAACTCATAGCCTTTCTCATTGCAGAGAGCTGGTGGTCACACATGCCAAAGGATGCAACAGGGAGAGAAGGAGTTCAACGTTATTACCGAAAACACTTTCAACACAGCCACAAAGAAGGACACAAACAGAGCACAGCCTGCTGCTACTTCGACGACTTGGCCTAATACGTTCAGACGTAGTCTGGCTAGCATGGTCTGTGCAGAGGAATCCATACTGCAAGAGAGATGTGGTAGCAGTAAGTTATGCTGACGCGGATACAGTTTGGAATTGTTTGCTCTGATCATAAAACAAAAACTAATTCCTAGCGTCAGCAATCCGTGAAGAACAGTTGGTCTCCGATTTAGCCGTGCGTTTGAAATGGATGCGTTAATTGTCTCTCAGGAAAGTCGGAAGTCATTCTGAAATACACAAGTAGACAGCTTATTCTTTGGGTGCAATCTGTGGTGCTTATGTTTCTTCATAAACTAAAAACAGGCGCGAAAAACTATTTCGCATGTCTGCAAGATGACGCGCCACAGTGGCTGGCTGCTGATTAGTTTTGTTTCACAGACAAAGAAAACAAACTCTACGCCACCTCGGCGTGGAGTTCGTTTGCGAATACGACAGGGGCCTGAATGTCATAGCATTTTTATTAAAAATATATTGTCTAAAAAAATGCCATGCGTATATAAGGCTACATTAGTATCATATTGTAACGCTCCCTTCGCAAGCTTGCGAGCGGGAGCCCTGAATTATGCATTTATTTAATCAAAAATTACCACAGCAGCATCAGCTTGATGAGAATTTATTCAAAGCTTCCCCAAACCTTCATTTTTTCTTCAGAACTTCCTACGTTATGCTCAGGTCCGCCGGTTTTGCCAGGTCTGGTCCGTTGCATTGCCAGAGTGCGAGGTGACATTCAACGGCAGAGGCAGAAACTGTCCGTTGCATTGCCAGAGTGCGAGGTGTCACTCAATGGCCGAGGCAGAAAATCTCCCGCGAGTCCCGGTCTATCGGTGTAAGCATCAGGTTCCCTCCTGGTATGGCGCTCCTGGTTCTTTTGAAAAACAATCGGTCCAACAAAATGGGCACATGCACTGCACTGCGGGTTCGTTGTATGCCTCACTTGGGTGGCCTGAACTTGTCTACCGGCATGTTGGAAAATAAGGACTGCAGTACCGATGCGATCCTATCCACAACAGCCTCGTTCACTCCCGTGACATAGACGACCTCCGAGCCAATGGTGACGGTCCTCAGAGATTCGCCAGGTTTGATATGAGGAATAGCCGGCGGAGCCTTCTGTTTTCCACCAAGATCAGTGGCTGTCCCACTGGTCCGCTTTCCATCCGGCATTCGAGGCTGAATGTTCCGATTCATTTGTTCGGCGACTGCCTTTTCAGACATTTTTCCGGCCCTTTCAGTCTGCAGGCCGCCTGCACCTGCACAAGCATATTGTTTCATGCCTGAGATGTCTGGTCTTTCTGAAATCTTCGACATTTGTGTCTCCTGCATACGAAGGTTTTCTTGCCACGTATTCTTGTTCTTCAAGGTACCCTCACCTTTTGGTAGCTTCAAGATACTCCCAGTAGTCTTGGTCTCCTGTTGCTGTCCCTGTTTGCAAGTGCAGGCCGGTTGCACTGCCGATGAATACTCAAGCGCGGCGGATTCGGCTTCGAGCTCTTTATACTTGCGAGAAAAGAAGGCTGCGATGTCTTCGTCGATCTGCCAGCCCATGATACGCAGTTTAAGAACCTCCAGAAGTCTCCAACGACCGAGAGCATCGAGTGCGTCGTCCCGGGAGGCATTGTGAAGGGTTACGAACAAGACGTCAAGTTTATCCTTATAGCGAGCTTCGAGTGTGGCGCCATGAAGCTTCAAAAGACTGCAGACATTGCCGATCCGCGACCGCACTGCAGTGCCGTAGCTTCCATTGGCGAGAGAAATGCCCAGAGATGCACACAGGGCTTCCAGCTGACCGATCAGCTCTGCTGACTCGCACAGAGCACACACGCCTTTGACAGAATTGAACAAGGACGGTCGGGACTTGTCTGGATCCAATGATGAACGCTCTGTTGAACGGGCCGAAGGACGTGGCCTCTGAAGCTTACGCGCGCGAGTCTTGGGTCTTGCAGACATCCGTCCTCAACAAACGAATGCCTATGGAGCGATCAAAAAGTGTCGTCCACAGGCCTAGCTGTCAGCACGTAGCCCTAATTGCACGTCATCAATGTGGTAGTCATTGTCGTGGCTTGGCCAAAGGTTACGGACAAAGGCGCATTGTGACGATGATGATGGTGGTGGTGGCGGTTTGCTTGCTTGCTTGCTTGCTTGCTTGCTTGCTTGCTTGCTTGCTTGTACCTCTGTACTGGCTCTTACCCACTACGGGGGAATGGCCAAGAAGCCGGCGGTTATTGTAAATGAAAAATTAAGGCCTATGCAGAGTAAAAGGAAACGTGATTTCATTTTTAAAAATAAAATAGGGAAATTTTTGATACGCAGTAAAATTTAAAAAGAAAAAAGGAAAAAATTGATAGAATTTTTAGAATCATTTTAAAATTATTCATAATACATTATTCTTACATAGGTACCCACGCTACCTTTTGTGGGATGACGAGTGCATATGCATGAGCTTGATGCGGGGGTATATCACGATGTTCGTTTCCAATAAACGCCAGTTACAAGTTAAGTGCAAGTCCTGTTGTATGTGTTTCGTCTTCGTCGTTCGTGCTTTTCAAGTTTTCACTAAACAAGAGTACTGCGGCGAAAGTGACTTAAGGAGCGCTTTGACGCGATGGATGAAGGCCAGAAAATTTCAGAACTGCGGTCCTGTGTTATTATTTTCTTATCGCGGTGGTGTTGGGGATGTTTTTCGAGAGATCCTCAAAAGGTTTTCGGATGTTTTTCGCGAGATCCTCCTTTCGGTACTCATCCGCCTTTCATAGGATGTCGGATGCACGAGGACATCGCTTGCATGGAGGGCAAGACTCAATCTAAACGCGAAAACACACGGAGGCACTTCAGGGCTTCTAAGGTTCCCGCACACAATCTTGGAGGCTACGACGCGTCACTGAAGGTTTATTCTGATCACTGTGTAAGAAAAGTATTTTTCTTACACCGTGATTCCGACGAATTGGCGGAGCAGCGCGCATGCCCGCGCTTGCTTTCTGCGCCCGCACGAGCTTGGCGCGCCTTCCGCGACAGTGCAGACAGCACCTTTTCGTACCTGCGCGGTAGAGTCGCGGGGTGAAAATCTGTTCGAAACAACCGTACTCCATTACAATGCAGGCCAATGGACCTTGGCCGGGACCAAAAAAAAAAAAAAAAAATTGTATCACCCCGAAATTCGTATGAGCCGTGATCGTATCACCGAGGTTTCAATGTACTTTTTCAGGATGCACTCGCGCTTAGCGCTACCTTTTCTAGGTTCTTGAGGGCTTCTGTCATCTGTCAACATTCGTCACAGCGTTTCTTGCAGGCACGCAATGTTCATCCTGTAGTTAGTTTACAGGTCATTGGTGTCTACACCCCTTTATTGTCGCTTTAAAAAAAAAAAAAGGAAAAATCTTCTTTCATGGCGCGACGATGATGCCACCTTCGGAGTTGTTTAGACTTGCAGCGGTAAACTCCAAAAACGCATGTACGATTTTGTAATATACGTACAGTTTTCAATGTAAGCAACTGAAAAAAATGGGGACTGAGGTGCGAAGACTGAGGAAATAGCGGGGCTGGTAACCTTTCCCTCCTCACCCTCACTTCCCTTTCCCACCCCTTTGCTACGCAATACTATACAAGGCTATGCTATGCTTTACCCTCTCCCCTCCTCATTTTCCTCCTCCTCACCCTCACGTTCCTTTTTTTTACATGGCTATACAATGCTTCCACTTCGCTTTGCACAGCTGCGCCGAGTTTTGAGCGGTCGCCGGCCACTGCTGGAACTCAAGCTTAAACAGCTCAGCAGTTAAAAAAAAAAGAGCGACAATGAAAGCGATAGGCTGCTTTAGCAAGAACAAGCGCTCGAGCGTTAATGGAATGCTGACATGTTTTTAAATGAAGGCCTGCGACCTGAGAACTATAGAGAAAATATTGCCCAGTCTCAGAGTGAACAGTCAGTTTCGCTTTCATTTCTGGCATCGGTATTATGACATCATGACACAGAAGATGTTCGGGTAGGAGACGCAAGTTTCGCCGCTCGCTCGGTCGTCTGCTGCGCTGCTACATTACATTATATTATTCTGTTTCTTGTTTACATTTATGCCTTCTTAAACGTTCTATGAGATACAGATTTCCGCGGTGCCGTCGTCGTACGCGAAAAAGCCGGCGCCTGCGGGTGCCCAGCCAGAAAGGCGGGTGCCCAGAAATGCGACCCTCGAAGGAGTGCCGGTCATATGCGTGTTTGTATGCATCGTTTGCCAATAGCTGGTGCTCTCTCGATCGTGGGCTTGACAGCGATAAGCCGTTTCTAATTGCGCAATCTGATCTTTTATCGAAGTCATTTCTCATTTCACGTAATTGCCACATTTCACAGTTGACTTTTATTGTTGCATTTCACTGTTTCACGCATGACCGTCGTTGTTGTCTGTAGCAACAGAAGTGTTTCGCTGCTAAGCACGTGGGTGAAGCAGGGTGAAGGCCCAATTCTAGGCATGGAACATTGGAAGGAACACAGCGCAATAGAAAACAGGGACCAGGGCAGGAAGGATAAGCTATGTTGTTACGTGTTGTTCCTTCCAATGTTTAACCAACACGCCCAAGCTTCCGCACTACGCCAGGCATGGAGGAAGGAAAATGTTAAGAGGAAGCATTGCGCAATGAGAAAGAAAGAAAGAAAGAAAAAGAAAGTTGGTCATGTACGCACACGTCAAGCTTCGCTTGCCCCAATTTTCCCGATAAGAAAAGGGCTCCTGAGTTTTTAATGCAAGTCATACACAAGAAATCAGCAGCGTTGTCTTACTTCGATTAATATTTAGAAGCAAAAATTTAATATGCGAAAGATGGGCTACACAGTGTACACCCAAGGAGCGTAGCCAGAAATTTTTCACAGCGTAAGCTGTTATGAGCTCACACCAACAGCCCATTTTGGTGCCGAGTTTGGTACCCCATTTATGTATGTTCGTGTGTGTGCTTGCATGTGTCCACGCATATATACACATCCAAAATGTAGTCGTACAAAAATTCACATGACCAGACGCGCGCGTGCTGCACCTTCGCTTCTTTGCGGCGTTGGCGTGAGAGAAACAAAACTTTATTAAAACTATAGTACAGTCAAAAATATAAAAAGCGGTGTTCGCGTGGTATTAAGTGCACGGTATAAAACAGCCACACTGGACGGCCTTCGCATAGGGGCGCCGTGAGTTTAGGGGCCCTGTCAGTTTTCTTAACTTAACGACAGAATATGTACTCAGAAGGAAGGGAAAATGGGAAAGCGAACTTACGACATACAGACGACACTACCACTGCAACCATAAGCGTGCGCAGGGTTCCCCTTTAGGGGGAGCGAAGGTTCGTCGCAGCGCCCCCCTCCCTATTATGTCAATGTATGCGGCTGCCTTTGCGCCCCTCTTCTCGCCCCCCCCCCCTGCAATGTATAGGGCTGACTTTGCGCCCCCCCTGCGCACGCCTATGACTGCAACCAGGAAGCATTAAAGGGATACTGAACAAAATTTTCGCCGCCGAGATAAATGACTCAATTGAAAGATTGGGTGCTGAAATTTGTTGAAAACAACCTTCATTTGAGCCAGAGACTAGCAGAAAATAATGAATTTAATGCATTTTTTCGCGAATTGGCGCGTCTGGCGGCCGCGCCGCGAACTAGAGAGGAAGTGACGCGAAACTCCGCGGATAGTGACTCGCCAACCGTGCTCGCAGCAAATCGCTTACCAATCGACATCGTAAGCCGCCACCCGCTGCCGCGCGTCTCTCTCAAAACGTGTTTTTCACGGTCGGGAAGGTCGGGAAGGTGTTCTCCGTGCGTGTTCTCAACCGGCAGCCAACGACGCCATTGCCGCGCTCTCGGCCGTATATTTGTTTTCTCAAGCGGAGCTTGCGCTACGAATTTGCCGTCTGTGTTGTGTGCTGCTACGTAATGTGAACGGTGAAGCACCTGACACAACGCAGAATGCCTCAACGCAGTTCTGCGCTAGGGTGTCCCCTGTCATACCTTTCTAACAGAGCCGAAGCTTCGAAGGATATGGATTCGCGCTGCGCGCCCATCGCAGCCAACGTGGGTGCCTTCAAAGCGTGACTTTTTGTGCTCCGAACACTTCGAGGATAGTGACTATGAGTTACTGTGTAAATTGCTGGTCCCGGCTGCCGACCCACGTTGGCTACGGCGGCTCGTCTGGCTCGTCGTCCTTGCTGTCGCTTGACACAGCAGAACGGTCACACGCATATGGTTGTATTTGGCGCATCCGTTTTGGAGGCCTGTCGAACTCGAAGTCGCCATGACCGCTCGTGGAACCACTGTCACTCGCACCTTGCATCTTTGCGCTCTCGCGACACGCTCGGTAGTTGTAGCGGTTTTGAGGAATAAGCGCTATTTTGTTTCCTATGTGGGGAAAAGAGGACAAGGCTCAGCGCTTGCTCAGCGCCACTCCAGCCACCCTCGGTTCTTGAGAGGAGAGGTGGAGAAAGGGAAGTGGCAGGGCAGGAGAGAGCGTGCCGGTTGCCCCCCTCTTGCTGGAGCACTTGACGTCACGTCCGCCGACAAGCGCAGTGGCATGCAGCCGCCGCGCTCTCACAATCCACTAAAAATACGGCCAACTGCTCGAAATTACGTGAAATAAACGCTGCGTACAGGAACAGTCGTGTCGTCCGAGTCGAATGTAAGTGTTTTCGTAGCTTTTTCAAATTTTTGTTCAGTATCCCTTTAAAGGAAGAAAGCGGTAGTCTTTTCTAAACGGAAGAAAGAGTACGACAACCGGTGAACAGAAATCAACGACGTCAATTAATACATGGAGGTGGTCGCCCTACAAAAGAGACGCATCGACATACAGTATTAGTATCAAGAAAGCAATGGTTGGACTTTCAAAGATTTCCGTCAGCCTCGAAACAAAAATTCGTCTTGATAACGGCGGGGTGGGCGGGAATCGTGGACGTTGCGGAAGTAGGAAAACTAGATCGCTGCAACCTCCAAGGATGAAGTCCCGGCAGCGCCCCTCAATCCAATCGAGAGACTCGGTGAAGACGCAAGAATGAAAGTACCGGCCTGCTCTGGGATCGAACATACGGCATTTGCGGCGTTATTGAGACGACACACCATGCATGTGTTTCCAAGCACTTGAGCATACATCTGGCGCTTCGTCAGTTTGATAACTGACGAAGCGCGGGTGTAAAATGTAGAGAAATGTAGCTGCAAGAAATGTAGCTCATGCTGCAGGAGCCTCACGTACGAATATTTAAATTAAAAAAAAAAAGTTTGAAGGCATAATTGGCCAGGTCTATGCACCAACTTCTAAAGCAGCATGTGCACCCTTGACAACGCTGTTCAAATGTCGCGCCTTGTCTGCCGTCCCGCAGTGCCAAGTGTACTACAAAATCGCCGGTGATCGATGATTGTAACACCACAGTCCAACGTGCACCACAGCGCCTCGCATGGAAGCGGCGAAAACGTATGCCCCTATTTATACTTGATGCAATGCTGCACTCGTCCGAAAGAAATGTGAAAAAACAAGCGTCACACGTGGCGTCCGTATCCACAACCCAAGGTTTGTCTGGTTTACGAAGTAGATTTGAAAGGACACAAGCGAGATGATCAAGCTTCGCCTTGGGACAGCTCACGAACACCGATAAATACGCGTAAACGGCAGCGAGCCACGGAGAGCGCCGAGAACTGCCGAGAACGCCACAAGCGCCGGTTATGCCAGAGAGCATGCGTATCCAAGTTAAAGCTATTTTAAACTAACTAGCTTTATATTTAAAGACTAAAACTGATAAAGAAAATTCAAAGCACTTATAATTTCTGAGTTTGTGGTTGCCTGACTTTCATAACGTTTGCGGTTGCCAGACTTGCAATGCCTTTAACAAAATTTTATTAACTTTCTTTACTGAAAGATCGTCTTACTTTTGTTTGTTATTTGCAAAACAAAATGTTTCCAAAATATTCAAATTTACGTTTCGTTTAATATTTTATTTACGACTCAGTGTTTTTGACATTTACTGCTTATTTGCTGGACAGTGTTGTTTGACTTTAATGTCATCGCGACATTTTTTTTTTTGTACAGCAGAATTTTTCAGTGATTTCTGATTACGTATAACCAACAAATTAATAATATAATGTTTCTAAGGTTTATTCTTTTTTTATATACCATTAGCCTCAACTTCACTTTATATTCGGTAATTTCAATGTGGCATTAAAATGGTCTCATTGCGACCGTTGTGTGACAGTGTGAGACGTTTTAAACTAAAAGAGCACCGTAGTTTTGCTGCGGCAGTTTCTTTTAATAGCACCCACATTAGACTTTTAAATCCAGATTTCTTTGCATACCTTTTTATCGCTAATCGAAGTTAAGCCAATCCAAATGGAGCTCGTGATCCATGTCCTGATCAATGGCACTTTGTGATGTGATGGCATGGAGGAAGGAAAAACTCCATGTGTGATGGCATGTGATGGTAATGTGCATTTCGTTTTTCGTAGCTTAGGCTTTTCAGCGCCAGTTGAAACGCGATACAGTTCGGCTGTAGACACCCGACCCATGCATGCATATCCATGCCTCGACGGCTTGCCGTAGTATAGACGTCAGACTCTGGAGTTTCCAATATGTGTGGCGCCACCTGTTGGAGAAGTATTGAGTAGTGCATAGACCGACCCTCTCGCACAGTTTGCTATGGGACCAGGTGCAACTAGCGAGTGCGAAACAACGATTGAGCTTAATATCGCGTGTGTTTGCGCATTTAGCACTCAGAACGAGAGCTGTGAATTGCTCTCCGCTAGTCGGACGCGCCACCGAACTGTCGTGAAGTGCTTGCTGGATCACTCGCCTGAACGACGGCGGAAACAGCAGCAGACGAGAGCCCTCCGCACGCTACGAAGAAACTCCGCAAAAGACGCACTGTTGCGTTGTGAATTGCCACGGACGTAAAAGACTGAATAACAACGTTCAGTTTTACCGATTTCCATAGTTGTCGTACAAAGAAGAAAGGCGAGAGCGCTGGATACGGGCCGTTGCGAGCGTGTTGGGTAGCGTAGTGTCCGCGTTCTCCACAGCCGGTGGCATGAATGTGTGGCTCTGCTGTTGTTCTGCGTAGCCCTGATGCAAAACCGTGGTAACCTTGACTATGAAGGTCAGCAGAGGTGCTTGTCGTGTAACACGAAGTGAGCAGCTAGAGGCAGACTGGAGACGCGTGATACGCACACCGCGACGAGTTGTTCGTCACAACACAGCATTGCGGACGTATGTACGTTTTGAAGGCTCAGAGTTCTGGTTCTAACTAGCTAACACCACGTGCGTCACACAAGTAAATCGCAGAATGTTGGTCGTGAACCCCCTTCAGGTTTGTTTCGCCCGTGTCCTCCGCGGTTGCCGTAGCTATCTCGGAGGCCACGGTTTTGCCTTTGGTTGTACCCCGCGAAAGTGGACACGCACGTATCCCCATTTGTAGTACATACAAACGGAAGACGACCATCAAGAGACCATTTGAGGATGCGTAATAAAACACTCCAATGCACAGGAAGCGAGAGATTAAGGGAGAATGCAACTGAAAAGCGAAAATCCCCGGAGCCATTCGCCCCTGATGAACCGAGTTTTGTAGCACTGATCGTAAGATGCATAGCTAAGTAACTTGATCGTGTATGTAGGTACTTTATCGCTGTGGCATACGTATATACCCTATTTTAACGCATTTAGGCTCTAGAGAACGGATATCGGAGGGCTTGCCTCGAACTCGGTGTCGTGTGATGCTCACTTGTACTTGCGAGTTGCAGCGCGCGGGAATAACTAAAACTTATTTTGCATTGTACTCGCAGTTCGCTTTGATCAGCTTCCTTTGTTTCTGAAGCGTGGATTGGCGGAAGCAGCTTTCCAGGTCCTTGATTTTCAGGAAAGCGCCTCGACACCAACGAAAGAGGAGGGTTATATTGCGGCCTATGCAGATTCGCTTGCGGGCGGCTCTCCTTGCACTACCCAGTTAGTGCCAGGGCTAAGATGAGGGCGCTGGTGGCGGTGTTTTTCGCAGCGCCGCCTGGGCAGAGTCTGACGTCTATAGTTGATTTCTCGTGAGCCCATGTAAATTCGTGCAGCTTCGTCGCAACTAGTCTCCTTCAGGAGGGGGGGGGGGTGGCAAAGGTTCGTCGCAGCGCCCCCCCTCCCAATTATGCAATGTATGGCGATGACATTGTGCCCCCCCCCCCTCGAGTCGCAGCGCCCCCCCCCCTTCCGTTTATGTTAATTGCCCCCCCCCCCTCTTATGCTGAATAGTGGGGGTGCCCCCCCCCCTCCGTGCGCACGCCTATGATTGCGTAGATTGTGCGGTTGGCAGCTGAGCCGTCGACGGCAGCCCGTCCGAGTACCCGAGATTTCGTGGTTCGACTGGCATCAGAGGTCTGGTCGTGATCGGCATCGGAGGCACTTGTCTCGTGTTGTCAACTCCGTATTCGAGCCAGAGAATGGGAAACCGAAGTTGTACCTAGACATGCTGATGCACCAGACACATTGGCGCAAGCATGGCGAGCCACCGAAGAGCATACGAGAAGCTCTCGAAAAGCAAGAAAAGATTCGCGAGGAGCAGCGGAAAGAAAAGGAGGGTGTGTCCATATAAGATCGAACACGAGGTCCCGGTCACCATTCCCGATTTTGATGAAACTTGCTGTAGGTCTAGACATTACACCCAGAACAATCGTTTCGAAGTTAGTTTTGCGAAAAAAGATTTTGTTCGCCTGAAAAAAAAATATACAAATTTCGGCCGCAAAAAACACTTTTCCGCCAATTTCGCGATTTCTGAAGTTTCAGCCCGTAGCCAGGGGGGAGGGGCCAGGGCCCCCCCCCCCCGAAATTTTGATGACACATGGTGTTTTATCGAAAATAAATCATAAAAATAGGCGTTTTTCTCAAATAGTCAAGGTTTTCAGCAAGTGGGGCCCCTCCGAAAAAAAATTCCTGGCTACGGGCCTGACACACACACACACGCACAAGGTGAAACTGTTGAACTGCATTTGAAGGGCAAGAGAGTGAGTCGCGAAGAAGTTGCTTGTAAGCGCGAAAGGTTAACAAGGGAGTTGGTAAGAAAGGCGACTCGCCTTTGGAAACAACCTGTAACTAAGTGTCGAGCTGATATGCCGGGAATATAGGCGTGCGCACGGGGGGGGGGGGGGGGGGGCGCCCACCCTATTCTCTTAAGAGGGGGGGGGGGCACAGTCAGCTCCACACATTTACATAATAGGAGGGGCGGCGCAATGCCAGCGCCATACTTTGACATAATAGGGAGGGGGGCGCTGCGACAATCCTTCGCCCCCCATGAAGGGGAACCCTGCGCACGCCTATGGCTCAGCCTGGGAAGCACGCACACGCCTAAAATGAAGGCCTGTGTTGTCAGGCGGAGACCACAAATCCGGATTTCAATCGAATCTCGCATTATTACGGGACGTGAACAACAAACGAGTGGGGAAGGAAACGTGTAGGTAATTGGGATAACGGGGCAGAGAAATGGGCCAGAAACCGAAGGGCATGAATTGCATTTGGTCCCCGTATAGTTAATACGGTAACCAAATGACTGCGTTGTTACCTCCTGTCAACGCGTAATACAATGACACTTTCGGATAACCGCGTAAAGACGTTGATGAGTTTAGCTGTGGGCTTGAATAAGGGAGCATTATTTTGTTAGGAATGGAGCGCTACAGTGACACTACAGGCACGTGAAAAGCACAACCGTGCGATAATCGACGCATGGCCCGTCGCGGTATCTAAGTGGCATTTCAGATTAGTTGTAGTGGTTAAACGGGAAAGAGGGGCAACAGAGATAAATTTTTAAGCCTTGATGATTTCTTCGGCCTGATAACCTTGACATGTCGAATGTCTTTCCAAGAAATTCTTGTACAAGAATGTTGCTAAAACTGATGCCTTTTGATAGCAAACATTTCACTTGAAGATAATGCAGTCGAGCCCACATATATCGAACTCGCTAAAAAACGGGAATTAGTTCGATATATCGTATAATTCAATGTAAAACTTTTAAAGAATTTTCCGTATTTTTGATGCGAATTTTGGTGCGCAAGTTGGCTTCACGGTACTGCTTCACGAAAATGCAAGGCGGCTTAGGGCAACACAGTGAAACGCGGATTTTTTTTTTTAATTTTTGCGCGGTTTTTTGCTTGCAGCGGGGGTTATATGCGGGGTCGGGTTGTGGGCGAGAAAATTGGTATCGAGACGGCCCTCGTAATCACACCGCTCACTCTCCTAAATGCATGCGGGAAAATTTTGCCCTCCGGTGACGGGCTAGCAGACGCACGCGCGCAAAGGAATTTCCTTTCTGTATAGCCTCGCACGTCACGCGAGGGCTATTTTATTATTATTATTATTATTATTATTATTATTATTATTATTATTATTATTATTATTATTATTATTATTATTATTATTATTATTATCCCCTTCTGTGAGGAAAAGCCAACTTTTTCGGGCGTACCGCAATGTCCTAGAATTGCTGTACATGCTACCTTTAAAGGGGAACTCCGGGGATTTTTCGATATTCACCGATTTCAATTAAACTTTCAACATATGTTCTCTTCGGTACCCTGATGATATGTGGCAAATTATACAACCGTAAGTCATTTAGTTTTTTTAGAAAACAAATTTTAAAATTGGTTGCCAATTCCGGAATCACGCCTGTTAACGCGGGCCACCCTGTGTATGTGACGTAATGTGCCTACTCTTTTTTTCCGACCCCGCCTCTCCCAGCAGACGGTTGCAGGCGGCGGCGACGCGAGCAAAGTTCGGCTTTGCTAGCTGCACAGCGTCTTAGTCGTCATTGACATCGAGTCTTACAGTAAGCACGCACAATATTGAGCAACGAGGAGATCGATGCGGGGCACTTGAGCTACTTCGCGCGCCGGTGGGTAGAAATCAAAAGGCCCCTACGCTCATATAGGGAGTATGCACTGAAACTGAGCCGCAATGTGGCGCTGCGGTGCCCCGAGCTACCGAGGATAAAATACCGAGGGTAAGCGAGTACAAGTACCTCGGAGTATGGGTAAATGAGGGGGATAGATATATGGAGGTACAAGAGAAAGCAGCGGTAGCAAAGGGAAAGAGGAATGCTGCAATTATGAAGCACAGAGCTTTATGGGGATACAATAGGTACGAGGTGCTTCGAGGGCTGTGGAAGGGTGTGATGGTCCCGGGGCTTACATTTGGGAACTCAGTGGTCTGCATGAAGTCAGAGGTACAATCAGGATTGGATGTAAATCAAAGGACGGTGGGCCGCCTCGCGTTGGGCGCTCACGGGAAGACGACAATTGAGGCTGTAAAGGGTGATATGGGATGGACAGGCTTTGAAGTGAGGGAAGCTCAGAGCAAAATGAGATTCGAAGAGAGGCTGAGGAAAATGAAGAAGAGTAGATGGGCAGAGAAGGTTTTCAGGTATTTGTATAGAAAAAGCGTTGACACGCAGTGGAGAAAGAGAACTAGGAGGCTCACCAGTAAATATACGGCTAGCAGTGCGGGCGATATGGCAACAGGGAGCATTAAGCGGAAGGTCAGGGAGGCGGAGAGGACTTATTGGATGACAGCGATGGAAAAGAAGCCGGCTCTGAGTAACTACAGAAAGGGAAAAAACGAAATAAGGAGGGAAAGGTTTTATGATAATTCAAGAGGAAGCGCTTTACTGTTTGAAGCAAGGTCGGGCTGCCTTAGAACGCGAAGTTATAAAGCGAGATTCAGTAACGAAGACGAACACTGTACATGCTGCGGGGGAACTAAGGAAACGATGGAACATGTACTGATTGAATGTGGCTATATTCACCCAGGTATACTTGTGGGCACGAGTCTACAGGAAGCCTTGGGTTTTAGGGACAACAATGGAAAGCTGAACACGTCCGCGATAGAAATAAGTAAGAGACGGTTAGAGTATTGGTGGCAGAAGAGTAGAGATAAAGTACAAAAATAAATAATGGGGGGGGGGGGGAAATAAGGTCATTCTGCCTTAAGAGGCAGAGAGATAGACCGTGAATTTATAATATTTTTGGTATAATAAGATAGATTTAATCAATGTAGACAAGGTATTAGGCCAGCATGAAACAAGGAAGTTTTTCTTTTTTCTTCGAGCATGGTGGCAGACATGTCACCGCCCCGTTATAAAGGGGACGCTCATAGCATCCATCCATCCATCCTGAGCGCCATTTTTGCGGTTCTCGTGCAGCAGCCGACCCACGCTTGCTACTGTGTTTGCTGTGTGTACGCGCTAGGTGTTGTGTGGTGTTTCCTTGACTTCCGTGTACTCGCGTGTTTCATTAACGATAGTACGGCGTTGGAACTGTCCCCTACCACTGCGTGTTGCACGGATCTAGTCATTTGCCTGGCTGTGCAAGCGATCGCCGTGTTGCTGCAGTGAAAAGATGCTGCTCAGCGACTACGCCAAGTCGCTGTCTGATCCCGAGCGCAGGAGATACCACATCAAAGTCGCAAAATGCGGTAGCGACGACCCCTTGGCGCTTTCCGATGACCAGTTCACGAACGATGTTGGCTGCTATCCCAGCGTAGACCGTGCGGATATCAACGATTATCTTGTTCACGGGACAAGTTTCGTGACGCGGGAGCAGCTTAAGAGCTACAAATCCTTGGAGGCTCGCAATTATGTCACAAGTGGCCTCGTGGAGCCACCAAGGGTGAAAACCCTTCGTGATGGCAACATCGTCGTCGTTTCAAAGGTAGGCTTATTGTACCGCATGTTCCCGACTTAACGGCTTGTTCTAGGTATCCGTAAAGTTAGTGATCGGTTGCTAAAGTGGTAAAGCTTGCTATCAGTCGCTGATATGGCGTCAAGCCCATCGCACTTTCTTGCCGCTATCACTAGATGGGCAGCCAAGTTGTCGCTGTGTTTCGCGTGTTTTTAGCGCTTGGAGCAGGGGCGGCGCCAGGATTTTGATGCTAATGGAGGGGGGCACCGAAGACAAGCGAGTTCCTTCAGGGGGGCAGGGAACATATGCGTTGTGTTTTGACCATGTTTGCTCGAGGGGGCAGGCAGAAATTTAGGGGCAGCTCTAGCACCCCCCCCCCCCCGGCGGCTCCCCTGGCTTGAAGTAGTGCTCTAAAAATCTAATCGCGCGCGCTGAACACTGATTTATCTTACTATCTGCGCAGGCCCGCCACTCACAAGCGTTTAAAGAAAAGCCGCTGCTGCCGTGGCTACTAATCAAGCCTGATGGTGAAGTTCTGTGCGCGCACTGCACATGCATGGCTGGCCTTGGCGAGACGTGCTCACACGTTGGAGCAGTGCTCTTTTACTTGGAGGCAGCAGTGACACGCCGGGATGGTCGATCATGCATGGATGGACAGAATGCATGGCTGCCACCGCATAGAGCTCTCCGCTTTGACGACAGCTCCGTTGTCTTCGCACACTGTCCTGATATAACTTTCGGCACGACATAGAACCCTACCCGTTGAAAGTTCTCGTCGTTGGGGCTGTTTCTTGTGCGGTTGGAGCAACAGCGCACCATAGCCGATTGACGCAGCTCGACGCGCAACAACGTCCTGCGGCTTGGGCACTTTTAGAAGTCCATGCAACACGCAGTGGTAGGGGACAGTTCCAACGCCGTACTATCGTTAATGAAACACGCGAGTACACGGAAGTCAAGGAAACACCACACAACACCTAGCGCGTACACACAGCAAACACAGTAGCAAGCGTGGGTCGGCTGCTGCACGAGAACCGCAAAAATGGCGCCCAGCTCGGGACACCGCAGCGCCACATTGCGGCTCAGTTTCAGTGCATACTCCCTATAGTAACTGCAATCATCGCTGCACTCGTCACTGGTAAGTTGAGACGGGCTCGCACAGCTTGATTCCGCGTCGGATGACATCGCCAGCTTGCTTTTCGCGTGATTGAAGAAGCGCGTGTGCTATGTTTACACCCTGGCCAGCCGTGGTAGCGTGTAGCGCACTTCGTGACGTCATCGCATACCCAGCACGGTGGTAGAGTAGCTGAGCTCACTGTTTCGGTTGTCTCTCAGCAAAATGAACCACCCTTGCTGTTACATGACTGTTAACACTATTTGAAAACGGCATTATCTCAATATGGTCGAAAATGCACCGGAGTCCTCCTTTAAGCATATACATAACTTGCAAGTGACGTCACTTCCTGTCTTCCGTCCGCCATCACCGAGCACATACGTCTCAGTGACCGCGCTGTGTGTATACGTTCGTGCGCGGATCGTTCGGCGTAGTGCGCGTGTTTTGATCGTTTGCCTTGCGCGTATGACGAACGAGAGTCATTCAGGACATTATGCAGCCTGCAGCGGTGTCGCACGTAATGGTTGAAACAGCTTCGCACGAGTCATCGATCTACAACGGCGCTCTTCTCCGCCTGCATTTTGCGGCGCTCAAACTGCACAGATTTCGTCGCTGATTGCTGCACAAAACCATGACCCAATAACATATTTGGCGCCCAGTCGGGGTTCGTTTCACCGAAGAGCTAAGAGGGCGTCCCGAAAACCAAGGCGCGATCGCTGGGTTCAATTCGGTGCTTCACGTTTCGACAAAAATTGACCACGCGCATAACTCGTGGTGATACACTCGGTTAAAGGTGAGGAGATTTGGAAGCATAACTTGCCTGTTATGAAGTGACACTCGCACACACAAATGTTGTGCAACGTCTGAGGTCCCTCCTGTTTACGCGCGCATAAGCCCTGTGCTCCGCTTCTCGGACAGCTCTTTCGTGCGGTCGCACGGGTTTGTGATCGCGTTTGGCAAATAGTATGTCCCCGCGCCTGGTATTTTTTTATATTATTATTGATTAACACTTCTCGTGCAGCAGCCAAATATCGCACAAATCGCCGTTGCGATGTGCAGCGTTGACGGGAAATGCGAGAGCCGCACAGCTTGAGTCGGTGTCGTCTGCTGCCATGTGCTCGGTAATGGCGGCGCATGCCGCGAAATCGTATCCCAGAGTTCCGCGGTGTGACGTAGTTGCAAGTTATGTATACAGTAACTCTACAGTGCCCGATGTTCGACATGTCAAGTATTCCGACTATTTTTGTTCAATACTATGCACTGACGTTAAAGCATCGTTGTGTTCGAAAATGGTTCGATATAAAGCATAATTCGATTTAGCCGAGTTCGATATATAGTCTCTTTTCTAACATAACTATGTCGTTAAACTACAAGCAGAAAAAAGAAAAGAAAGGTTGGCTCGGTCGAGTTTTATTCTATTTTTATATTTTTTGTACCTCGTTGCTTACAACCAAAAGTTTCAAGCTCGATCATGTACCTCTCTCTCAGTCTCGTCTGACGAAATCTCACGCGGTCAGGTAAAATTACGCCAACAGAAAACAGACGCCCACAAATGTGAAAACATGGTTTCTAGAGCTAACGTTCGGACCCTCGCCTGAGGAAAGCCTTCTTTACAATAAAAATTATTAGGGAGATTAGAATAGCGTACGCAAAGCTTTGCGCTGGCATTTGTCGCCACTGCGCATGCCTCGTACGATATCCTCTTGCGGGCCCCCGTCAGGTGACGGAAATAGCGGGCGACCGCAACGACCGCTATCTTTGCGTACGCTATTCTGAAACTGCCTATTAGAGGTTTAGCTTGTCCGTATACTTTTCACGTTAACGTATTACCGGAATACAGGGGTGAGACAGCTGCGCATATTGCGCATTTTTGATACGATTCCGTTTTCCTGCGCCAAGCTGCTCCAAAAGCATAAAAAATGCAAAAATTGCGCCGAACTGCGCCGAAACGGCCCCACAATCAAGAATTTTCAAGCCCGCGTCACTTTCAGCGTGGGAAAACGTAACTTTAGAAGCAGCGCCAGGGATACGTTCGCAGAACACGTTAACGCGCCCAAGCGTGTCCTTCTACGCGCCTTTGTAATAGAGGCTTCCATAGTGCTGTGATAATCGCCTCTGAGCGGTTGTAAATATGTGTAGTGTCCGAGCGGTAACGACGTAGTGTCCGAGGGGTAAGGTTTCTCGGCGCTCGCGACGCATTTTTGAAGGCGGTCCCTCACGAGGTGGCAGCAAACGGTGGCGCAGCGCGCTTTTATTATCCCCTATTAAAAGCGTGCGGTACACTTGACGCTACGCCACCCGCGCAGCCGAGCAGATAGCTGAAGGCGCTTTATTTAGGCAGTTTTCGAATAGCGTACGCTAAGTTAGTGTTAGCGTTTGCGGCCCGCTATTTCCGTCACTTAACGGGAGCCCGAAAGCGGTTAGCGTACGACGCATGCGCAGTTGTGCGAAAAGCCAACGCAAAGCTTTGCGTACGCTATTCGAAAGCTTCCTGAGGTTCGCCCTTCAGGGAGGGCAAATATTAATCGCAGCGCCCCTTCTTCCGATTAAGTCAAAGTATGGGCGGTATCGACTTTGCCCCCCCCCCCCCCCCTTCGTGCGCACGCCTATGGGGGTGGTCATACTGGCGCGTTCGTCGGTGGCCATACTGCTTTTGTTCTTTCCTGATGTTACGCGCGAAGGCGTCGCCGCAATCGCGTGCTAGTCGGAATCATTCATTGACCGTTCAAAGACGTACTGCTATGTGCACTATACAATTCTTGTGCAATCAGTTTTTATTGCGATAGCAATTATATGGACAGTCTCGAGGGGTTCTTGCCGTCGCCTTCATGTCCTTCCGGTATGAAGTCCAAATTGATAAGATCCCCCCGCGAATTGTATGTTATACAGCGGGTAAAAGCACGCGAGCAGAGGCGACGTACGCGGCCGAAGCAAACGAGCCGGCCCATTGCCGTCGCTCGGAGGCTGCATGCGATAACATCACCACATCACCCGTTTTTAACAAGCCTTAAAAGACACGAAGACGCGAGGGGGGTGGGGGGGGGGGTGGAGTGTCGCGCGAGGAGCAACTTTGAACTTTGCGCGGTCGCGATCACTGGCGCGCGCGCGCGCGCTATCTCGAAAGCCATTACAGCGGGATTTTTTTTTTATTATTGAGAAGTGTGATGTTTTTTCTTTTCTTATTTTCAAATGTAAAGTGAACCTACTTGGAAAAACTTTTTTTTATCTATTTCATATGTTGTTACCAGGGTTATATAAATTGCGTGGTTTGTAAAAAGGTAGTGTAGTTCATACCTGGCAATAATCTGTTAAAAAAAGCTTTCTACAAAGGCTCTTTGAATGTTATGTGTATTCTAAGCCGATTAAAATATGTGCTTGTTCCTACAAGTTACTACAAATTTGTTTTTTCAAGCTCCAAAAACGACATAATAAATGCCGCTAACTGCTCCCAAACAAGGTTCTCCTGCTCCTAATTGAAATTTTGCTGCTCCCAAAACTGCTCCCAAATCGATTTCAGCCGTCTCACCCCGGGAATACCGGATGGAATCCGCGCATGGAACGCAGACTTGCCTTCACGGAACGTAAATGCGTAAACTACTCGTGCGCTACGCTTTACGTTTGCGGCCACATCTCGCGAATTCACCTTCGTTCTTGGCTACTCGCCATGTCCGATTTACGGAGACTCCAGCCGCCGAGTCAAACAACGTTGTTTGAGCCGGATTACCGATGCTAGAGTGACCTAGAACACCGAAGCCGTAAACGTGAGAGGCCTAAAGCCCCCGAGCGGCTGGAGAGGTAGTGCCGTCTGGCGGGGCCGAGATGAACCAAACAAACATAAAATGGTTCAAGGGTTCTGAAGTGGGCTAGTTGGTTCATGAACATTGTGGCAAAACAGCGCAGACAACGGGACGAAGAACATACAGGACACAGCGCTGACCATCAACTGATTTCTTTATTGGAAAGGCGGATAATATATAGGCAAATGAACAAAAAAGTCACAGTTTCGCCGCAAGGGCGATGCAATGAATGCGATAGCAAGGAACTAATGCTATACGAAGTGAGGCTCGCCAATGGATACTCTCAGTTTGAACAGCGCTTCTGTTGCAAGGCGGCCGAAGGCGGCCGCCTTGCAGCAGGCGGCCGAAGCAGCGAAGGAAACTAGCGTGCTTCAAGTGTCGAGCTGTGACACTTGATAGTTCGCGCTCATCTTCTGTTTGTTCGTTTAGCGGCGTCCCTGAGCTCGAGTGACATTCGTACGCGCCGTAACATGAGCGCGGACATCACGGTGAAAGCGTGAAACATTCCTCTACCCCTCGCCACGAGAAAACCGCGCGAGCAGACAGCGGAAGGGCAAGCTTCTCCCATGCGCAAATATAAGAAGAAGCGAGCGAGCTCGCCGATGACTTTTAAATGCGCCCGCGGGCTCCTAGCGCCACCTCGCTAGTATTGAAGAAACGCTTATTATCGCCTGCTGTCTCTGAGTCCGTCCAGCGCTAAATGGTGTGTATATAACGCTCGCCGTTAGCTACGTGGAGGATCTGCGTTTCGTGGCGTAGTGGATAGCGCCGCTCGCTGCGGACCAAGAGGTCCCTGGTTCGATTCCGCGCTTCGGAAGCATTTTTCTGAGTTATTTTCTGTGGGACTTTATAGATATATACATACTTATACATATACGGTGCATGACGACGGCGACGGCAAAATCCAGCCGAGACTGTCCATATAATTGCTATCGCAATAAAATCGGCAATAATTGTTGGGTTTAACGTCCCAAAACCGCGATTTGATTATGAGAGACGCCGTAGTGGAGGGCTCCGGAAATTTTGACCATCTGGTGTTCTTTAACGTGCACCTAAACCTATAGTACACGGGCATCAAGCATCGAACAAAAATCTAAAAATGGCACAAACGCTAACGAGTGACTCGGCCGGCCGGTATTACTATCTATTGGATAAGGTTTACAAGATGCAGCAAAAGCATGCAGACTTCACGAAAATGTAAACACGAGCAATACACCATGACTTGGCGGTCGGTACAAAAGCTACAACCGGACATTCAGAAATCAACAAAAATGAAGAGCCAAAGTCTAACAAAGAAGGTTTGTAAGCAAGTGACAACAAGGCTAGAAAACTGCAACCACGAACAATAAAAATAAACAAAAACAAAACGGAAAACAGCATGTGACAACAAGCTTAGTGATCACAATTGAGGCCCATCTTTTGATCGTGTTTACGTTTTCACGAAATCTGCTTCTGCAGCATCTTGTAAACCCTTATCCCAATTGATAATAATGCCGGCCGGCCGAGCACTCGATAGCGTTTGTACCAGATGTCAATACCATCGTCCACTAACCCGGTATTCCTACACCCCTTTGCGTATACCGGAATACCGTGCACGCTAAAAAGCTCTATTTCGATTTGCCGCAGCGGTGATCGATTCTTATAGAAACTAAATATGGCTTGAATGTGTTCCGGTAACACGCTAAACGCAATCCGGTAACACGTGTAACGATAAAAAGTATACGTACAAGCTAAAAACCCGTTATTGTCAAGTTTGAACAGTGGTCCCGAGTAGAACCCCCCCCCCCCAAAAAAAAATCTTTCTTTTTTCTTTTTTTTTTTTTACATTGGTGAGCATCTGTTTTTGCTACCTTTCTTTTGCGCTTTTATTGGTGGATGAACTTGGGAAACATATTTCATGTGGCACGGTCTTTTTAGTTAGAGACAAAGCCTGTGCCGCGCTTAACACTTTCGTGACCGCGCCTATTCCCATCGTTAGTATGCTAACGATTACTTCAAGTTCAAATTTTTGCGCTCTCTGAGCTCTTCTGTACAGTATGAAGGTTCTCGCCGCCTGACCAAACGACGGGATGGCGCGCTGCCTCACAACTCAAAAACCATTTATTAGTAACAAGAAACGTTATACGGTTGCTCTCATAAGACAAACAGTGTCGGCTGGCGCTTTTGTAAGGCGTCTGTGGGACGCGCGCACCCCTACTGCGCAGAACGTGTAGTAATCAGGTGGCGATTCGCGCGATTCCCACTACAGCTGTCATTTAAATGGTAAAAGAGGCAGCATTTTATCAGTGTCGCTTTCCAGTTTCATTTTTCCGCCGCGGGGAATTTTTAAAGCTCCTTCGCAGTCGGCGAGGTGAGCGCTCGTGGCTTCGCTTATGGTGTCGACGTCGCTCGCGGGTGCTCCACGAAAATGGCGAATTTCAACGGATTCCGGTGAATCTGAGCCAAGGACGTAGCCAGGAATTTTTTACGGGGGGAGGGGGAGGGGGGGTCTGGAATGTCAATATATATATATATATATATATATATATATATATATATTATATATATATATATATATATATATATATATATATATAATATATATATATATTGAAACCGGTGATACGATCACCGCTCATACGAATTTCGGGGTGATACGAATTTTTCGTTGGTCCCGGCCAAGGCCCATTGGCCTGCAATGTAATGGAGTACGGTTGCTGCGAACCGATTTTCACCCAGCGACGTTTGATACGAACGTACGCTACCGCCCAGGTACGAAGAGGTGCTGTCCGGGCTGTCGTGGAAGACGCGCCAAGCACGTGCGAACACGGGAACGCAAGCATGGGCATGC
The DNA here is from genome assembly GCF_013339695.2 of Rhipicephalus sanguineus. Lineage (NCBI taxonomy): Eukaryota > Metazoa > Arthropoda > Arachnida > Ixodida > Ixodidae > Rhipicephalus > Rhipicephalus sanguineus. The sequence goes on from NW_023616061.1 coordinate 74,293, forward strand.
GCGTCGCACCGCCAAATGGTCAGAATCGCGGTGTAAAACACTTTTCTTACGGTTAGAATTCGCAATGCCCATAGACTGTCGCGCCGCCAAACGGAATTCAGGAGCGTCCTCTCGAGGAGGGTTAGTAGACGATAAAATGGAATCACTACGCAGTCGCTCCCTTGTTCCGCTGTGCTAACCTCACTGTTAACGTGTTGGCAAGGAAGGAACACTACGACTTTGCATGTTCCCTGCATCAGTGAACAAACCGGGCCCTCCGTGACACGAGAAATCTGATTCGTTCTTGCGAGACGCGAAGTTTTCGTGAAAATACGTCGCAACTCGCGATTTCAATGCTAGCCCACAGCGTACGCATACTGATCAGCTTCGTGAGGCTTTCTGTAGCCACGTAGGTTAGTTAAATGTTATCGTCTGACATATTCAGTTGAAGCTCACCCTGTTTTATTTGCATATAGCATTGGTCAGTGTTTCTTGTAGTGCATGAATCCCATAACACTGTACGCGGGAGGTCGCGCGGGCTCGCGATGTGCTCTTGTAAAACTGAGCGATCTCAAGTTGTCGATACATTAAAATAGGGCCTCTATCCTTTGTCAGCAAAGCGCTGTTCATGCGAGCGACGTTTCAATCATTCGAGGACGCGTCTGCTCTACGCCTTTCGTGGAGCGAACGCTTTCCACGTCGTCCCAGCCCTCCTTCGTAGTGTGTTGGGTTTTATAGCCACCGCTGCGCCGCTTGTTTTTGTACGTTTGTTGATAGGTGGCAGCACACTGCAAGCGATTTGCTTGTTGACCGGTCTGAGAGCAAAATGGCAAAATGTTCTTCGCTCCCAGACGTCTCTCTAATTGTAAACGTGGTGACGCGGAGTGGTCGAAGTCGTTCGGCGGATGAAATTCTTCAGATTGCTTTCAGCAGTGATGTTGAAAGAAACCATCTTGACGACGAGGAATATTCACTGGACGTAGAAGACTGTGAAAGCGCCGAGAGTGATAGCGACGATGAACGATCAGCTGCTAACTCACGAGGAGCGAGTTGCACTTCACGTCGGGGAGAACGCGCCGGAGAGCGTTCATCGCAGAAGGCAGGATGCATCGGCTCCGTCTTTTTCGTGTGTTGTGACTGAAATGTCGCCTCGACATCCGTAGTTTTTGGACCACTGCTACTGCAGGCTACTCTGCTCTCGACGGACACCTTTTCAGCGGAAATTGGACTCGCCATCTCAATTTATCATCGATTCTCGCAACATTCGAACCTCCGCGTCTCTGCCGCGCCACGCCGGCAGTGTGCGTCGGTGGTTGTAGCGGCTGCAGCCATGAGCCAAATCGGCGTCGCCGACAGCGTCGATATGACTCCAGAAGAAATCATCGATTGGCGCGAGAAGTTTGTTCACTCCGGTGCCAAGAAGCCTTTGCCCACCTCACCAAGCACCCTGACATCGCGTCCGCAAGTAAGCCACATTCTACCTCGTCCTCCTCCACTCCCGGCTGCTGAATACAAGGTCATTCTTCGTGTACGTGGTGGCGTCAACTGTGCCAGCATACATCCAGTCTCTCTCCGAGACATCGTGATCAAGTCCACTGGCCTCTCCGCGGCTGCAGCATCGCTAGATCGACTCGGGCCAATGAGATTAACAACACAATAATCATCAGCGCCCCCTGCATGGACAGAGCTGATCGCTATTTGAAGATTGCCACCCAGGTCTCCACGCACGTGGCAGACCCCAAAAATTCGTGCAAGGGCATCATCAAGCTTCCGGCCTCTCTTGTCGAAGGGAACGTGCTGGCTAACCTTCGAGAGTCCAATCCAGCAATCAACATCTTAACTGCTCGGCGAATGGGCACCACTGATTTCATCCTGGTCACTTTCGAGGGATTGAGGGAGGGATTCTACATTGATTACCTCCGCACAGATCTCCGCTGCCGGCCATATCGGCAAAAAGTGGAAGCGTGTACTAAGTGCCGACAGCTTGGCCACCGTAAAGACGTGTGTCCCAACGCGACCACAGCTCTCTGCCCCAAATGCGGAACACCAGATCCTCCCGAGGACCACAGCTGCACCCCCACCTGCATCATCTGTAACGGAGCGCATGGAACTTGCTCCTCCGAGTGCAGACTTCGTTACAAACCACCACGGACACCACCCCCGACACCCCCAGAAACTAAACCGCACTTCCGGCCAAGAGCACTACCCAAGCCACCGGCCAACGCCCTGGACAAGAGAAGCCGCAGAGCAGCCCTGGTCACAAGACCCCTGCAACAGCAGCCCAGCCTCCCTCATCAAAGCAAGCTTGGCCTCCGCTGACTCCACGCAACCAGGAGAGACCACCCGTCGACCCAACAACGGTGAGCTGGGCAGGGGTAGTCTCCCAGAATTGTAGCTCCTCCCAAGACGTTAATACCTCTCTCATTAAATACTTGCTTAATCAGAATTAAATGCTTAAAAACGAAATTAAGCAGCTCAAGGCAATGCTCCAATCCCGCGTTGATGTCGGTGAAACTCCTGCCGCCCCTGCCAACCCTCTGCCACAACAACTTGCTCCCACACCTACACATCCTCCGACAGAACAAATGGACACTGCTGCACCTGCACCTCTGCTACGACTGAAGCAGCGACACCAAGACCACGTTCCGCAACCATGCATCCTCCACCGGCTAAAAGGAAGAATACCGAAATAACAGACACCGATAGCACCATTGAAAACACCCTGTTTGTCCTCAATGACCGCATGAACGCCCTAGAAAACAGATTGCTGCCCTTGAAAACCGGCTAGAAAGCAAGATTTATGCCTTTATCTGTGAGGTATCTACGCAGTTCTCGAGGTTACAAGAGCCAACTGACACTCGTGGTCGAACGCACGCGACGTCACAAGCCCCCCTCTCCCACAACGACAATAATAATGAAGCCAGCACGTAGCCTGAAAATCTGGCAGTGGAACTGCAGGGGGTTCCGCAACAAGCGAGCCAGTTTACTACTTTTTCTACAGAGTCTTAACGAACTCCCTGATATTATAGTCTTGCAGGAACACACGGGAAAGCCACTCTACCTGGATACAGCACTTTTCAAGACCCTCACATAGAAAAGCCCAACACTGCCATACTCGTACGACGACATCTCACAGTTAAATGGGATACGTTCAGTAGTACTGACATTCCCCACGATTTTATAGAAGTTATTCCTCAAAAGCTCAAACAACCCACCCTCTAAATGCTGAATGTTTATAGCTCCTCCAATGCTCGACAACACCGCGTTGAGCAGATGTTAATACAAGCCAAAGCTAACGCTAACAAAAACCGCTAGTCGTCATGGGCGACTTCAATGCCCCCCACCAAATGTGGGGTCACTCCACATCCACTCCTAAAGGAAGAGCGCTGTGGCAGCACATACAGAATCAGGGTTTGACCATCCATAAGACCTTACCCTCCATACCCGGCTAGGAAATAGCGTCAGTAGGGATACATCCGCCGACCTCACCTTGACTCACCGCATCACTCAGGCCACATGGCGCAACCTCCAAAACAATGGGGAAGCGACCATTACATCCTGGAACTCATACTAGATTTCATGCAGAGACCGCTAGCCACGAGACCGTTACGTCTGACTAATTGGACGGAATTTAGGAAATCTCGCAGCAGCCTTAACGAAGAAGACATCACTGACATAGAGCAATGGGCGAACACCTTACAAGCAGACGTAGAGGCCTATACCACCATTCTGCCGCAAGACACCGCTTTAGCTCAAATTGATTCGAAGCTGCTACACATGTGGGAAGCGAAGCAAGCATTGCTCAAGAAATGGTTAACAGCCCGTTACAACCACTAACTCCGAATCAGAATCGCCAAATTGGACTGTCATATCCAGCAATACGCTACCAAATTGGCGACACAGCAATGGACGCAGGTATGTGAGGGGACACATGATCATCTTAGCACTAAGAAAACCTGGCAATTGCTTCGGCATCCACTTGACCCCACTACGTGTAGGACCCATAGCAACAGCCACATCAATAAGCTACTACATGACCACGCAGCGGACCTCTCGAGCATGTTCAGCAACCTGGCCTCCAAACGCATGCCCCCTCCTACGCAAATCCCCATGCGCGATTATGTTGGTGCACCAAACGAAGAACTTGGCTGGCCCATCACAGAAGCGGAGGTTCGACATGCCCTCAACAAAGTGCGAACTACCACAGCTCCCGGTCCAGACTCGGTGACGAACAAGACGCTTCGCAATCTCGATGACCAGTCAATAAGCAAACTCACTGAATATTACAACCACTGTCTCGAAAAGGGCGAGATACCCAACAATGGAAAGTAGCTAAGTAATCTTCACTCCTAAGCCAAATAACCCTATTCATATCGATAACTTCCGTCCAGATTCGCTCACTTCATGCATAGGGAAGATCATGGAGCACGTCATCCACTTACGCCTCACGAAATACATCGAAAATAATCACTTCTTTCCTTCGGAGATGACTGGCTTTCGCAATTCTCTTTCGTGTCAGGATATCATGCTAAGAATCAAACAAGACATTATAGACCCGAGCGACGCATGTGACACACAAGCATTGCTCGGCCTAGACCTCAAGGGAGCTTTCAACAATGTGTCCCACTTAGCCATTCTGCGCGAACTTAACAGTATAAACTGCGGAGAGAAAATCTACCGCTATACACGCAGCTTCCTCACGAATCGCACTACGACGCTGCAGTTAGGCAGCGAACAGTCTGCCCAAATAAGCTTAGGAAGCACTGGTACACCCCATGGTGCAGTGCTGTCCCCTATTCTCTTCAATTTGGCTATGCGCCCTTTAGTTCTTACATTAAAGAAGATCCCGGACCTCAGATTTGCATTGTACGCGGATGATATTACGCTATGGATGACTGGTGGGTCTGATGGGAACATTCAAGACACCTTGCAAACGGCAATTCACGAGATCGAGCAAGTAGGCCACGAGTTAAATCTCAGGTGCTCCCCTACGAAACTAGAGCTTCTCCTTCTACCTCCTACTAGACGCTTCACGACGTCGCCCCCGAATGTTCAACTCACAGTTGAATGGCACCCAATACCCTGGTAGATATAATAATTAGGGTCCTAGTGCTGTACCTTCAACGCAACCGAGCAAATCACCATACCCTACAAACACTACAAACAACAGTGGATAATACGCTCCGCCTCATAGGGCGAATCTCCAACAAACACGGAGGGCTTCGAGAGAAGGAGCTGATTCAGCTCATCCAGGCTTTTGTCTTAAGCAAAATCACCTTTGCGCTACCATATCTGTCGCTCTCTAGGAAGGAAGAGGAAACTGTAGACTGTTTGATCCGCAAGATATTGAAAGTCGCTCTTGGTGCTCCAATTAGAGCGTCCACACAAAGAATTTTGGCCACAGGCACAATCAATACCCTTGAAGAATTAACTGAGGCTCATTTTTCATCCCAATACCACAGACTTACCACCTCTGAAGTTGGCCGCGACATCCTCAGACAGCTCCACTAGGCTCCGCCATTCAACGAGAACAAACGACATCAAATTGCTCCGAACATACACGATCAGTACAACATCCCACCACTACCGAGAAACATGCACCCCGAATTTCATATCGAACGCCGGAAACTTCGAGCCAAGAAGCTAGAACGCAGCTACGGCCAAGCAGAGCAGTATACTATGTGGACGCCGCCGCCTACACCACTAAACACCACTATGTCCTCGCGGTCGTGGACAACCAGGGCAACATTGTTCGTTCAGCGTCAATCAAGACCACCTCGGCGGGCGACGCGGAAGAAGCCGCCATCGCACTCGCATCGGGGCTACCTGATTGCGATGTCATAATTGGCGACTCTAAGACAGCTATCCGCAGCTTCAGTAGTGGTTATATCACCAATACCGCACATTCCTTACTCGTCGCTCACCCACCACACAAGAACATCGCCCTAGTCTGGACTCCAGCACATCAAGGACTCCGAGGAAACGAAATGGCTCATGCAGCTGCTCGAGGATTCACAGACCGAGTGGCCGCGAATGTGCGCCAATCTCTAGGGCCCAATAATTCCTCACAAGACACCCATAAAGACTCACTGATCACATTTCACGAATTTGCAACACATTACAGACACCACCGCTTAACATATCCACCTCTTCTCTGCCTGCACGCGCCAGAGAGAAAGATTGTGGCGGCAACTACAAACTCGCACATGTCTTACACCGCGAACTCTGCACTGATTTTTTTCCTGCCACATACCAGTCACCCAAATGTCGCTTCTGCCCTGTCCAGATGCAGATCTCTCGCATATCATGTGAAGTGTCCCATGAAATCTCCCGCCCGACTCTCAAACCATTAATTATAGTGAGGAGCTGTGGGAGACTGCACGGCGCAGCTCCGATCCCACCCTCCAGGACGAGTTCGAGTGGGGCTGAGGAGATAGCGGAGGCCTACCACGACTGTAAGTCTGACGTTTATAACTTCTTTCGGCTTACTGGGAGCGCGGTACACACAACAGACGAAGGCAGAACCCAGAACACAGCGCTCACTAACAACTGGTTTACTCACACATTAGAAGACACATTTATACACAAAGGTGCGCATGTCAAAAAAAGGAAAAGATTACAGCACGAGCAGCACGCGGCGCACTTTTTCGAGGCACTTGTCTAAGAACTATCAATGTAGTTAAATTTACAGGCATGTAGTGATGATGAAGGATGGCTTATACACTGGTCTGCATTCCTGGAAAGGTGATACGCTTCAGAAATTTCGCGTGTACTTTGAAGGGGACGCCGGAACAGAATAACTTTTTTTCGAACAGCGGGTGACAACTGCATGTATCACAATGCGATGCTAAATGGGAAGATGGGGTACTTTTCAAATAGCTTCTATGCTCCCTGAGGCGTATATTTACACATCGGCCAGTTTGGCCGATGTACATGCGACCGCAAGACAGGGGTGTCTTGTATACCACTCCTGTGACGCAGTTGACATACTGCTTAACATGTTTTTGGAGGCATCTCCTCCCTTTACACACTCCCTGTGCCCTCCTATGTACCATAGCACATATGCTGCCCAGTTTATTGGGCGCAGAGAAAACAACGCGCACACCAAGCCGGTTTCCAACATTTTTCAGTCCGTGGGCCATTTTATGAACGTAAGGGATTACAGCCGCTCTTTTGTTTTTTTCGGTGTGTCCTCAAGATATACATCTACGTTTTTCACAATTTGTCACCATCTGCAAGAGCCTTTCACATACCGATGCAATTAAAGACGAAGGGTATCCAGCAGCTAATATTCGTTCTACCTGCGCAACGAAGCCATAGTAAAGCATATGAAGGGAGCTTTTATCAAAAGCTGAACGTAAGCATGACAGTACAATTCCTCGTTTTACAAGCTTGGAGTGACCGGACGAGCAATCTAGAACAGGTTTCTCAGATCGGGGTTTATACTGCCAGCAAAAATATTTGTCTTCAAATAACAGGCAAAGGTCTAGATACTGCAGTTTTTTATCTTTTGGAACCTCGGAAGTAAACTTGAGGCCCATGCCCTCTGTCTCGAAACACTCCATGATAGCGTCATAGTCCACTGCTGAACACAATAATCAAGTAATCATCAACGTAACGGAAAACTTTGGTGCATGACTGCAGTGTAGTGTTTAAGGCGGTGTCTACCTTCCCTAGAAAAATGTCGCCTAATGCACATCGGCCAAACTGGCCGATGTGTAAATATACGCCTCAGGGAGCATAGAAGCTCTTTGAAAAGTACCCCATATTCCCACTTTACATCGCATTGTGATACATGCTGTTATTCTGTTCCGGCATCCCCTTCAAACTACACGCGAAATTTCTGAAGCATATCACATTTCCAGGAATGCAGACCAGTGTATAAGCCATCCTTCATTATCACTACATGACTGAATTTAACTACATTGATAGTTCTTAGACAAGTGCCTCGATAAAGTGCGCCGCGTGCTGCTCGTGTTGTAATCTTTTCCTTTTTGTGACATGCGCACCTTTGTGTAAAATGTGTCCTTCTAATGTGTGAATAAACCAGTTGTTAGCGAGCGCTCGTGTTCTGTGGTTCTTCCTTCGTCTGTTGTGTGTACCGCGCTCCCAGTAAGCCGAAGTATGAATTACCAACTAGCCCACCTTTCGATACTTTTGTCTGACGTTATGCCACACGAAGTGGTGACGGACGCTTACTGGGACTGGATCAAAGACCTCCCTCTCTCCCCTCCGGCTCTTCCCCTTTCTTAAAAAGGGATATAAATTTCTTCACTCACTCACGCCGCCCGCGTTCGATCGAGAGGAGGGAGGGACGGAGAGGAGGGAGGAAGGGAGAGGAGCGGCCTGCTGCCGGCACGAGACGAGCCGAGCATGCGAGGGAGGGAGAGGAGAGGCTTGCTGCCGGCACGAGACGAGCCGATCATGCGCAGTGGGGTGTGGACGGCGGCCGACGCCGCAGGTGCGACTAAGAAACGCTCCGCATTTAAAACATCTTCGCAACAGAGGCATACGCGATATTTGCGACCGTCAAGCACATAAAAGAATTAAAACTTCAAAATGCAACAATATATACCGATTTACAAAGCGCCGTAAAAGCTCTGAAAACTCTTAAAAGGACAAAAACCCTGTCTTTGTCTCGTTCTACTCACTCTTATGCATGGTCTACGCACTCAAACAGCATATAATAGTGCGCTGGGAACCAGCATACCGCGAAATCCAAGGTAACGTGTTGGCTTTTTGGCAGGGCTTATTGGCAGAGCTCATGGGATAGCCACACACAAAATAAACTACACGTTATCAAGCCGCACCTTGGCAACTGGCCTCCAGAATCGAAGTCATGCCGCACAGAAGTCATACTACGAGGCTAAAAACAGGACACGCATACAGCACACATGCATACCTCCTGTCGGGTGGTGATACACCGACGTGTGAGAAATGTGGTGAACCACTTACGGTGTTCACATTTTAATACAATGCAGTGAATTTGATCGTTCTGAGAAGAAAAAAAAAATTCCCATTGACCTACCGAAAGCAAGTACCACTACATCCATTGATGTTCCTACGTAGGGATCCTCTTTTTAAGTACGAGTCGTCATTCGCCTTTTTAAAGGATGTTCACAGCTTTCACGCCATATTTCTAGGAAATCCGTAGCATGACCTCTAAACAGAGGTCGCTGCTGCGGTAGTTACATTACAGAACGCACCTGTTTCCCGGCGTTTGGGCGCCAAGATCTTGAGGAGGCATTCGTGCTGATGCGATGTACTCATAGTTTTAATATCACCACCGCGTGCGATTGATTCTCGCTACACATATTGCATGTCACTTATGCTTTATATACTTTAATATCTTATACACCTTAAGTGCGCAGTATTTTAAGGCTCTTATACGGCCACTTACCACAGTCATTGTCCACATTTTCTGTCCCATGACTTGGTGCTCTTTGGCCACCAATTGGTCCTTGTGCCATAAAACACCATATATTGTCACGTGGTCGCGACGTCGACGAAGGCAGCAGTCAGCACGCCCGAGATGAAATTGTTTATTAGGCTGAACTTGTGGCCGTGAAACTGAAAGTCAAGCTACAGCAATACACTGATAGCGGCGAACAGGTCATCGGCCGTCGATCAACTGACAAGCGGTGAAGCGAGTCGGCAATTTATGCATGTACCGTAGGATGTTCCAGCGTTATCGCTGGTTGTCGCGCAATCTCTAGAACAAGCTCGAGTGTACGCGTCTTGCGCGCAATCTTAACAAAATGATCTGCAATAATCGCAAAGCATCTCGAACAAGGAGGCGTGGTGTGCGCTGAGCGTTGCTGACAGTCTTTGTGAGCGGAAACCGAATACAGCAAAAGTGCTAATAGGAAGCACACGTGGCAATATCATCATCATCATAGTTTTAGCGCCCTTCTACCACCCATGTTTACACCCTTCCGTTGATTGCAACATTCTGCGTCCGGCTCGTAGTGTGCTCCGACACAAATAGGCACACTTTTCACCCTTCAGGTTAGAAATTATTTAGTGCGTACTATGTTACCTTTAATACTCACACACATGGGACGCACACACAATACGTGTCAGAACATGTTCTGACACGTATTTCATCCTAGAAGTGATAGCACAATTAGTTTTTTTCATGCTGCAGGGTAGAGTTGAAGCAATGTTCAAAGTACTTGTGGTGAATGAAGACCTGGGCGCAACTTTTCGGCCAATACTGGAACGGTAATTCCGCAGGAGAAACTGTCGCAATTTAATGTGATACCTTCGCTCTAAACAATCTTAGCGTCGTGCTCCTCTGGATGTGATTCCGCTCATCAATTCATTCATAACCTCTGGCCGAAAACGTTTCATAAGTACCAAGAGAAAACTTCTCTCGCCACTTATTCCAAGGTGGAGAGGGTTGTTCCGCTCCTCAAGTAGGTTAGTAAGCGCTCCAGATCTATAGCGTCGCTAATCTAGTTAGCATTCAATGTCAAATACTCGAGAGTGCTGTATAATGAAACGCTGTGCGCTTTCTGGAATTAAATTTATTTTTAGTACCATAAAACAGATTCCGCAAAGCGTTTTCGTGCTAAGGACAACTCGCGTGCTTTACTGTCTGTAATAAGGATATCTCTGGTCGTTCTTATTTTGCCGATTATATAATTTTATATTTTGGTGCGAAAGCCCTACTCCTCCAGATAAAAACCCAGAATGCGCCTTGTTTCGTAAATCTGGTCTTCAAGCTGAGCCGCGTTTATGCGAGCTTCTTTAAGCTGACGTTCTGCCATCAAAACTGATCCGGAGTTCCGTACTACAGCGAGACTCATAATTCTATCGCAGTTCTCGCGCCGGGGCGTAGCCAAAAAGGGGGGGGGTGATGGGGTTCAAGCCCCCCCCCCCCGAAATTTTTCAATTTTGCTTGCGCATATTGCCACGTGCATTTCTTATTATCACTTTTGCTGTACTCGGTTTCCGCTCACAAAGACTGTCAGCAACGCTCAGCGCACACCACGCCTCCTTGTTCGAGAAGCTTCGCGATTATTGTAGATCGTTTTGTTAAGATTGCGCACAAGACGCGAGCACTCGACCTTATTCTAGAGCTTGCGCAACAACCAGTGATAACGCTGGAATATTCGACGTCACATGTATAAATGCGGACGCACTTCGCCACTTGTCAGTTGATCGACGGCCGATGACCTGTTCGCCGCTATCAGTGTATACCCGTGTGTATTGCTGTAAATTAACTTTCCTTTTCTCGGCCACAAGTTTGGCCAAATAAAGAGCTTCATCTTGGACACGTCGCGTGTGGTCTTCGTCGACGTCACGACCACGTGACATCTGGTGGAGGTGCTGTTCGTCCATGTTCCGGACACCTCCGTCAAGCCGTGAACCCAGCTCCGTTCGTGAAGAATACACCGACACCATCAAGAACAGTCGAGCAAGCCGTAGACTGAAAGGACTTCCCCCTCAAATTTTACTCCCACTGGACAAGCCAAGAGCCACGGCGTCCAAGACAACAGCGACGATGACAGCCACTGTGCCGCCTGCGCTGATTCTGCTACGGTAACCCAGGGAGCCGCCAACGTTCCGCGGTTCATCATTCGAGGACCGCAAACCTGGATTGAAACGTACGACCGTGCCGCCGCCTTTAACAATTGGAGCACCGAAGACAAGCTGCGCCACGTCTAGTTCTACCTGGAAGACACGGTAGGAACCTTGTTTCAGAATCGGGAGTCCTCACTTTTCTATTCAGCCAGGGCATGCATTCAGGCAGGCGTGCGTTTCGAGCGCCGCCCAGACGACGGCGTCCGACAAGGCTTCGTACCGACACAGTAAAGACAGGAGCGTCTGAACAGGCGTGAGGTGCCAGCAAGAATAAATCTGTATTCACATCGAACGCGCGCTTCTAAGCTCGCGCTATAGCGACGCCGAAGCGACGCGCCCGGCGTGTTATTTGGACAGAACACACTTCCCTTCTTAGTAAAAGAAAAGGTTGTTGGTCTAAGTGTTTTTCGTGATGTCTTCAGGCTGAAATCTGTCGGGAGGTCTTCGCGTACGGTTGCTTCTCCGTAAGGGTGGTGCTGTGCATAGGTCATTAACCGAAGTAGACGCTGTCGCTTTTGTTGTTCTTGGGTCAGGAACATCTTCGTCCTCGTCGACTTCTTCATGACTCTGCACGTTGCGTTCGTCCCGAAATATCCCTCGTGAAGTACCCTCATCAAGGCCACTACCTGAAATTACATCATTTCCTTCTGAAGAAGGCTCGGTGTGCGAGGGTTTGCTTATGGTTATGTCCTCACAAGCTTCTGCGTCTTGCAGTTGAGTGCAGTGGCAGGTAGCCGCACTTGTCCATCGTTTTCGCAAGTGATCAACATGGGTGAAGCGCACGTCGTCTCCGATTTTCACAAGATATGTAGCTGGGCTGACCACTTGCTCGATAATTCCCTCCTGCCAAGATTCTACTTCACCTCTCACCGTCTTTACATACAGTGTCGCCGACTGAAAAGTACTCGGCCGACCCTCTTCGGTGATTGCGGCACTCCGACTCTTTTCTCTGACGCTCGAGCATGTTATCTGCAAAGCTTGGCATCAGTAGAGGCAACTTTACACGGGGTGAACGCTTCAAAAATAGTTCAGCTGGCGTCTTTGCCGTAACCGAATTTGGTGTGTTTCGGTATGACAGCAAGAAATCCCAGAGACGCTCTTACATAGTACGCTTTAACCCTTCAGCGTCGTCAGCCAGTATTTGCTTCAGAAGGGCCGTCTTGGTTGTTCTAACAAGCTTTTCTGCAGCTCCATTGGATGCGGCATGGTATGGATGTGTCCTCGTGTACTTAATTCCGCGTTGTCGCAGGAACTCTTGAAACTCGTCTGAGGCAAACTGCGGACCGTTCACCAGTTCCTCCGGGTAGCCATGTGCTGCGAAGAGGTTTTTCAAACACTGCGTCGTTGTTGTACTGGTTTTCGCAAGGAGGCAGAACACCTCGATCCACCTTGAGTAGGCGTCGACCAGCACCAGCAGATTAGAGCCAACCCTTGTAGCGTAATCGACATGAACGCTTTGCCAAACACTTGTAGGATAGGGCCAGGGTTGCAATGGACCGGTGTTTTTGGCTGGGAGCACACTTTGACAATTGTGACAGTTTCGTACTGTATCTTCGATGTCCTTGTCCAGGCAAGGCCAACAAATATAGGATCGAGCTAGCATCTTCATCCATGTCATACCCGGGTGTGCGTCGTGCAGTAGGGACAGAACATCGGGTTGCAAGCTCTTGGGCACAATGACTCGGTTACGCCACGTAAGGCAGTCCTGTTCAATCAACAGTTCATCTCGGCGCCTCCAAAAATGCTTGCATTTCGCTTGGGTACCTAGCTGGCCATCCTGTGAGCTTATATTTGACCACCGAACTTAAAACAATGTCACTCTTGGTTTCTTTTGCAACCTGTGTGGCAGTGAGTGGTGCGGCATTGAATATGGTCAAGCATTCAGGTCCGTGGTCATGCGTTTCTACTGATAACGGCAATCTTGATAAGGCATCAGCTACTTGCATGTTCTTTCCGCTTATATATTTATGATTTTATTGGTATGCGGCCAGCGTCATCACCCACCGTTGAATTCTTGCTGCTGCAGGCGGTGGTACTGGTTTATCTTGTCCGAGTAGCCCTAGGAGAGGCTGATAATCCGTGTAAAGTTTGAAGTGCCAGTCATACAAGTAGCGATGAAAACGTCGCAAGCCAAAAATGACGGCGAGAGCCTCTTTTTCCCCTTGTGCGTAGTTGCGTTCGCTCCTTGTGAATGTCCGGCAGGCAAACGCTACTGGCCTCTCGCTGCCATCGGGCATTTCGTGAAAATACCTGCTCCGGGACCGTAAACTGAAGAGTCACAGCTGAGTCCCAGCGGCTTCCTGACGTCGTAAAATGTCAGAATTTCACTGTCCCAGATCATAGTCTTACTTGTTTCAAATTCCTGCTTGCATTATTTCGTCCAGCACCACTTCTGGTCATTCTTAAACAGCGCGTACAGGGGGGAGCCACCGTGGCTAAGTTAAAAACTTCTCTTAAAAATTGCGAAGCCCCAAATGTGCTCTGAATTCTGTAAGGTTTGTCGGCTCTGGGGCGTCTTGCATTGCCTTGGTCTTGGCCGATGTCGGGTAAATGCCGTCTGCAGAAACCTTGTGTCCCATGTAAATCACCGATTTGCGAAAAAATTGGCATTTCGCCTCCTTTAGGGTGAGGTTGTAGTGACTCATTCGCTCTAAAACCTTGGCCACTGAGTTGTAGCAATCATCTGTGCTGCTTCCAGCGACAATGACATCGTCCATGTAGCAGCCTCCTTGAGGGATGCCTTCTAGCACCCTATCCGTCATAGCTTTGAATATAGCCGGCACACTTGCAATCGTAGTCGTTGGAACTCAAACAATCCTACATGTGTATTCACAGTCAGCAGCGGTTTTGCATCCTCACTAAGCGGCACTTGCTGGTAAGCGGGGGATAGATCTAACACGCAGAGCACATTGCCAGCTGCAAGCATTGAGTACAAATCTTCCGGAAGAGGAAGGGGGTAGGAATCTGTCTTCAGCACTTGATTTATGGTTACTTTATCAACTCCGCAGAGCTTTATCCCGCCTCCCTGTTTAGGAACTACCACAATAGGTGTGGCCCAGTCGCTCTCCAATACTCGCTTTATGATTCCGTTTTTTCCAACCTTTACAGTTCTACGGCGACTTCTTCCTTGAGAGCAAAAGGAATTGGTCGTTCCTTGCAGTATACTGGCCTACTGTTCGCTTTTATGGCAATTCTTGCTTCAAAATTCCGCACTACTCCCGGCACGCTACGGAATACCTCTGGAAACCTCTCTCGCAGTAAACTCACTTTCCTCTCTTCTCCAACCGAGTACACTGTTTTCCAATCAAGCTGCAAATTTTCGTTCGAATCGCTGCCAAGACGCGTTGGCAGACCCTTCTTCTGATCCTCTACCACATAGAGCGGCATCATCCCGCTGCCGATCCATTCTACTCTGACATCTGCATTTCCTTTCAATCGTAATGGTTCTCCTGTATACGTCCTGAGGGAAGTTGTTTAACGGTTGCATTTGATCTCCGTGAAATTCTCCTTGAAAACACTTCCGAGCATAAGAGTAACTGCGACTCCAGTGTCCAAAAGTATTGGTATGGGCGTTCCTTCAATATTTACCAACACCTCGTAGACCCGCTTTCCTTCTGATGCGCATAATATGGCATCATAAATCTGGGACTCCTCAGACTCTTCGTCCGAACGTGCGATGCAGTTTACCAAGCCTTCTTGACACGAAATTGTTTTATGCCGGGGTCCACCAAGACTTCATTGACGTATTTCCGTCACGGAAATGACGTCGAAAAAATGTACACGATCAGATGGCAAAGAAAAAAAGTTCCGTCAATGGGCATCGAACCCACGACCGCTCGGTCCGCAGCAACAGATGCCGGGCGCGCTATCCACTGCGCCACGGTCACAGACTTTAGAGGCTTTACAAACGCGCCCTTTTATATCTACCACTCTCCCGGTCGGCGCGGTGCTGTTGCCCTCTGGGAGCGGCAAAGCAAAGTAATTCATCATTACTGTGGCCTCTGCGATTAGTACCTGCAACGCGTTACACGTTAGTCCCATTCGGCGCGTTTTCAATAGAAGTGCAATTTTGTCAACGCCTTAACACAGCGCGAGGTGGCGACCTTAACCTAAGCGTCGTAAAAGCGTTGGCCTCGCTCTTAGCATCACTCTAATAAAACCAAAAATACCTCTGCTACGCGCTCCTGCCTCACCTGGCTGTAGCACCGCGTTCCCCGCATACGCGCTAGCCACGAGAAAAATTGCGGCCGGGCTAGGCCGGGCTACCGGGGCAGCACGACGCACTTTGCGTTTCCCTCTAGTGCGGCCGTGGTGTTCAATCACATTTTAACATGCCGCAGGGTGGCGACCAAGTTCTGCGTCCAATATGCGACGCTCTTCTGGCTATCACAACTCGTTCTCTGATTACGCTTTCCCCGTTAACTACTACAGCTACCACGAGACTTTGTTTAATCGTTGAACATGGCCGTTAGTCGTCGGCATGGAGAGGTACCACCAAGCATCAAAGCGGGCGCATCCACGTTAAACGGTGCTATAGCTGCCAGACATCAATATAGATTGTGCAAACTCTCGTATATCAGTGTACGGTAAACATTCAGCTACTTCTATAAGGCCACATTTTACTTTCGTGTTATTCCGATTCCTATGACGGAGGGATCAACCATGTTTTCTTATTTGCTTGACACATTACTTGCAGATGTCCAGTCCTTGCGCTTGCTCGGCATGTCGCGTTTCGGTACCAGCATCTAGCTGGATCATATCCTTTTCCGCAACGATGACAGACGCTCTATTTTTAAGACGATAGTCTTTCTTGGGGAACTTAAACGCAGAAATTTTGGTCTGTCTTTCTGTCTGTCTTTTTGTTTGTCGGCACGTCCCTCGATTCAGCCACTGGGCCAAAGTTGAACCCCTTGCACAAGGGCCAGCCATCGTGAACGGCTCACTAGGTTCATACTTGTCTACATGGTTGATCAAAAAGCAAACGTTACGCATATCTGAGGCGCAACATCACTAGGTAAGTATTAGGTGGTGTGTTCCTTTAATAGAAAATACATAGATACGTAATTCTGGAGACCCTAGTTTCATAAGCTGAGCTGAAAATGCGACTGCGCCGAAACTTGGCTTCCTCCGTGCCTGCCCTCTGCGCGAGCTCATTGTTGTGCTTCGGTTTCAGTTCTTCTTCTTCTTCTGTGGTTATTAAGTAAAGGAAAAAGGCACCTAATTTCTCTCTGCCTATAGGCGACACGGCGCAGTGCCTTGTAGGGTGGGGGTAAGGAGGGAATAAAAGAATAGTGGGAAAATAGAGAGAAAAGTGATAGGAGCACATCCATCCAACGAAGAGAAAAGAGGACAGGAAAGATGGGGAAACAGTCACGGGAGTTCAGGGACGGGTCCGCGAAACACAGCTAGAGGCACGGTGCACAACATCGGCGAAGCGGCGAAGGCCCCGTCGATGAGCGGCGCACGGCATAGCGGGCGAGGAGTCCGTCACGGGGCGCCGGTCAGCGAGAGGTACGAGGAGTAATCCAGGACATCGCGGCAGGCACGTCCGTCTTGCTTGAAATCCAGCGAGCGAGCTCAGTTCCGCTCTGGCATTCCTGCTTTACCCAGGCGACGTGAATATAAAAGAGTGTGTGGAGAGTACTCGTTGAGTGCGGACGTTTCTTCTGCTTCGGCGCTTCGCGCCAAACCGCGTGTTCGGGCTGGCTGGCGTCCCCGCCGGTCTTGCCTGCTGCTGCGCCGGGACTACCAGCCCGCAACACAGCATTCACGTTTCCCGACGTATTGCCAGATGGCGTTCATATCTCACGCAGCGCCTCTTCTATCGTCTTTACACGACATTTGCAGCGAAGCACGCAGATACGCGGCCAATTTTTTGCTGAGCAATCTTTCTCATCACTAGATGCACGGTTCTTTCCATTGTAGCTTGGACGCACCGCATCATTCTCGCCTCTTCTACGCATAGTTCCTTCGTTTGGTGGTCGAGCAATTCGTTCGCGCGATTTTGCATGCGGCTTCAAAAGTTAAGCGTTCTGTTGCAAAAAGAACCCTTTGCGTCTCTGGGTCACGTATCCCTGCTACCAGACGATCTCTCAGAGCATCATTAAGAAAATCTTTAAACTCGCAGTTCCTGGCCAAATGCTTGAGTTCCGTCAAGAAATCTTTGATGCTTTCGCTTTCTGCTGCATTCGCCCATTAAACTTGCAGCGTTCGGCTATGATTGAGTATTGTGCACGTACGATATCGGGCGCGCACGCATCCGCCGCTCGGTAGCTGCACGCCACTCGGACGCCCGTGTCGCCGCCGGCAAACCGCCACGCCCACTCCCGAGGACCAGTTTGGCACGGAGAGAGAGAGCCTTCCTCCTCCGCCTGCGCGTCGACCGAGCACGGACCGCCGAGCGGCTTCACCGGCTGTCGGGTGATGGAGAGTTGGAGACCCGAATTGCGCGCACTGCTCGCAACTTGAGACGCTCGATCACATTCTGCTACAGTGTGTGCACTATTCCGAGGAACGCCGTGCCCTCATCAGGAGCTACCGTGAACGCGGACTTGCCGCCAACAGCGTCGACGAGTTCCTGTTCCCCAGTGCGCATGTGGACACCGTAAAACGTGCCTTCAGCGCGCTGCTGAACTTCTTCCAGACGAGCGCGCTCTTTGAGCGCCTCTGAGGTGTCTGAACTCTGCCAAGCGTCTTCATACGAGGTTCATCGGACAACAGCCCGACGGACCTCGATTTCTACAGTGCCGGGGCTACGTGCTCCGGCGAGCGCCTTGCGCTCGCGTGTGCGTGTGTGTTTTTTTTTTTGGCCCGAATGCGGCTCTCTATGGTGCGGCGCTCCCATCTCTGCCCGCCTCCTTGGCGGCCTTTGGTGAGTGCTGCGAGGTTCGCACGATATCCGCTCTCACGGGGGCACAAATTCTACCGACTCCTTTCATTCTCTCGCTATCTTTCATTCCCATACCCCATCCCCGCACCGACCTGTTGAGGTGTCGTCTATAGGACAGACAGTTACGGGTCGGCGCTTTTATCTTCATTTCCCCTTACATAACCACTCGTGCACTGAAGTGGTCTTCTAACAACTTTCGCACTTCGTCGAATGTTTTGTCGGTGGGTTTGTCGGAAACCAAAATTTTCCTAAGTTTCTCGTACGTTTGAGCGCCCACCACATTAAGGAACAACTTCAGTTTTTTGCTGTCGTTACTTCGTTGAGATCGATAAAGTTTTCGAACCTTTCGAAGTATGATTTTATGTTGTCTGCCTTCGGATCAAACTCCGCCATGCTCTCTAAACGACTAGAGGCATGAGGCGTAGCCATTGTAAAGAAGCAGTCCACTTATCTCTTCTGGCGACCACTCCGTCCTTGGCCTAGTTCTTGCTTCTGCGCTAGTCCGCGTTAACACAGTCGTACGCCGTGCTCCACTGGCCGTCGTCTCGAGATGCTGCTGCGGAACATCCCATCCTTCGTCGCCAGTTTTCTATTCAGCCAGGGCATGCATTAGGGCAGGCGTACGGTTCGAGCGCCGCCCAGACGACGGCGTCCGAGAAGGCTTCGTGCCGACTCAGTAAAGACAGGAGAGTCTGAACAGGCGTGAGGTGCCAGCAAGAATGAATCTTTATTCACACAGAACGCGCGCCGCTAAGCTCGCGCTATAACGACGCCGAAGCGACGCACCCGGCGTTTCATTTGGACAGAACAATCACTTCAAACGTGGGACCTATTCCGCAGCGCATTCCTCCACACGTTCGCAAGCGTTGTCTGCAAGGAAAGGGCCGCTTCCTTGCTGGAGACCCGGGTGCAGCTACCACATGAAAACGTCACCATATTCACGGAAGAGATGACTCGCCTCTGCCGCCAAGCCGACGCTGCGATTCCCGAAGACAAAACAGTTCGCCTGATTAAGCGAGATGTTAAACAAGAACTGTTCGTGGGACTTGTCCGCCACCCGCCCACGACGGTCGCCAAAGTCCTCACCGAGGCTTCGACAATCGAGAAAACGCTTGAGATGCGAACGCGGCGATACAACCGCAGCTTCTCGGCCACAAGCTACGCCGATGTTCAACCACTAAGATACCCCGACCTGCGTGAGACGATCCAAGCAATTGTCCAAGGGGAGCTGCGAAAAATTCTACCTTCGTCGCAACCTCAAGTAGATTCTATCGCCGACATCGTACGCCAGGAGATCCAGCAGTCACTGGGCGCCCCCCCAGCTAGCAGAGCCGCAGCCGCAAGCTATGAGCTGTGCTGCCGCAGTCCGCCGTCATGCTCCTCCTATACACCCATGCCAAGACGCCACACCACCGCAGTACCGTAGCCAGACGCCGCCGCCGCCACAGACGCCCTACCGTCCGACTGTCGGCCAGCGCTAAACCACCAGGAAGACCGACGTCTGGCGCGCCACTGACAACCGCCCGCTTTGCTACCACTGCGGTGAGGCCGGCCACACGTGCCGCCACTGCCAGTACCGACAGATGGGGCTCCGCGGATTCGCCGTCAACGCGCCGCGCCCGCAGCCAGACGAACGACCTCGCGACATCGACGACTACCTCACCGGAACACAGTGGCAAGAACGACGACCTTCCCGCTCGCTGTCGCCCGGCCGCTACATGTCACCTCACCGCCGGCAGTTCACTGGCCCAAACCGGGGCCGGTCACCTAGCCCGTATACGGGAAACTAAGGACAGCAACCGATGGAGGTGCGGTTGCTGTACGACGAAATGCTGAAGATCTTCCGCGGTCGCCAGCGACGACAACGCGACAAGACCTGCAGAACACGACGCGAAACAGACGAAGCCCTGCCGACGAAACCTCGCGGACCGAAGAAGACTTGGCGACGCAGCATGGAAGCACCGCAACAAATCTACGCAGCCGTGATCCGACGCGTCGACTTAACCGCAACGCAAGGCAACGGACTAGCGACTTCGACGTTCTCATCGACGGCCACAACGTAACCGCGCTCGTCGACATTGGGACCGAGTATTCCGTGTTCAGCGGGCCATTCGTCACCAAGCTGAAGAAAGACCGCTTAGAGTGGATCCGATATCCGGACAGCTGGAGGCCACCTGATAACGCCGATTGGCGTCTGCACGGCGAGAGTCACCAACAATAACCGGACTAATCCCAGCATTGTAATCCTACAAAACTGCTCCAGGGATGTGATACTTCGAATGGACAATTTAAGTGACCACGGCGCCATCATTGACCTGAGGTCTGAGTCAATAACGCTAACCTCAGACAAAGCGCTCCCGCCCCACGCGACCCCAGGGAACCATGCATTGAATGTGATAGAAAAGCAGGTGACAGTTCCGCCGCGCTCCAGCGTCATTATTTCCGTCGGTACCGAAAAACCTGCGAATGTTGAAGGCGTCATCGAGGGCGATCAGCAACTACTCCTGAACCGCAAAATTTTCGTCGCAAGAGGTATAGCCGAGCTGCGTGACGTTAAAGCAAAGGTACTGCTGAGAAACTTCAGTCACGAATATAGGCACCTCAGCATTGGTACGACGGTCACCTACATAGGCGCGCGCACAGGGGGGGCGGCCGCCCCCCGTAATCACCTAAGGGGGGGCGCAAAATCTACCCCGTACATTGACCCTTCTAGTCACCTAAGCTGGGGGGGGCGCAAGATCTGCCCCATACATTGACTTAGTAGGGTGGGGGGGCGCTGCGATGAACCTTTGCCCCCCCCTGATGGGGAACCCTGCGCACGCCTATGGTCGCCTACATCGACGAAGATGTGGCCGCCAGCAATGCTTTCGCCCGCTTCGATGCTGCCGAACCTGCTTCGACGGATCGAGGTCCCGAACCAGATTTCGACGTCAACCCGAGCCTTCCAAAGGCCAAGGAAGACCAGCTCAAAACCCTGCTCCTGCAATACAAGGGCTGCTTCTCGTTGTCGTCCAGACTTCGGTAGACACCAGTCGCAAGACATAGCATCATAACAGAAGAAAGTACCAGGCCGCTTCGTCAGAACCCGTAAAGCGTTTCGACGCGAGAACGTGACGTCGTCAAGAAACAGGTCGACGAAATGCTACGCGACGACATCATCCAGCCGACAAGAGTCCGTGGGCGTCACCTGTGGTGCTAGTGAGGAAGTAGGATGGGACCCTACGTTTCTGCGTTGAATATCGTCGCCTGAACAAAATAACGAAAAAGGACGTGTACCCTCTCCCACGTATAGACGACGCCCTAGATCGACTCCACAACGCGAAGTACTTTTATTGGATGGACCCCAAGACCGGCTACTGGCAAATCGAAGTCGACGAGCAAGACCAAGAAAAGACTGCCTTCTTAACACCGGACGGCCTGTTCGAGTTCAAGGTCATGCCCTTTGGTCTTTGCATGGCACCTGCGACTTTCCAACGAGTCATGGATACAGTTGGCTTGAAGTGGCATACCTGGCTTGTTTACTTGGGCGACGTCGTTGTGTTTTCCTCGAATTTTGACGAACACCTCCATTGCCTTGAGTCCGTACTTCAAGCAATCAAGAACTCCGGGGTCATCCTGAAGCCAGAAAAGTGCCGCTTCGCGTACGAGCAGCTCTTGTTTAGAGTTCGCCCAGACCCGCAAAAAACAGCAGTCATCGCCTCTTTCCCGCCAAACACGGACAAGATGGCCGTGCGCCGATTTCTCGGCTTGTGCGCCTATTACAGACACTCTGTCAAGGACTTTTCACGAATCGCCGACCCACTAACGCAGCTCACGAAGACCAACGTCGAATTCAGGTGGCGATAAGCGCAAGTCGAAGCATTTCATGAACTGATACGACGCCTGCAGACGCCTCTGATACTTGCGCATTTCGACGAATACGCCGATACGGAGATTCACACCGATGCAAGCAGCGTAGGGCTCGGGGCCGTCCTTGTGCAGCGGATGGACGGACTGGAAAAGTTTATCAGTTATGCTAACCGGTCGCTGTCTAAGGCGGAGGCCAACTATTCCACAACAGAAAAGGAGTGCCCCGCCATCATCTGGGCTACGTCACAGTTTCGCCCCTACCTCTACGGCAGGCCATTCAAAGATGTGAGCGAACATCACGCCTTGTGTTGGCTAGCTAACGTGATGGACGCTTCAGGTCCCCTCGCACTGTGGAGCATAAGACTTCAAGAATGCGGCATTACCGTCGTGAAGAAGTCCGGAACCAAACACTTCGACGCGGACTGCTTGTATCGTGCGCCCGTCGACGCACCGCCGCCCGACGACCAGGATGATGACAGTGTTAAGCTGTTTATTCGACGGCATTCAGCGACAATGCGCATTGGCGGCAGTGAATGCAAAGGCACGGACTCTGAGCGCGAGCGGCGTTCAGAAGAGAACGACCCACTAGAAGCTGCTGGACAGCGCAACCCATTAAACTGTACCAAGGCTTCGCCACAATTACCCCGGGTACGAAGAGGGAGCCCTCCAGGGACCTAATAGCTCGTCACTATGAGTGTGTACGAATTAAAAGCAGCGCAGAAACAAAAATTACGCCATTTCCCGCTAAAGGGGACCATGAGGCGATGCCAAGCCGGGGCACTTGCACGATCGCGCTCCATTGGCGTTCTTTAGGCATGCTACCGACCTCGCGTCGTGGAACGCGAAGAGGAACGCCACGCGCTTCTTGTGTTCCCTCTCGCCTGGCCGTTAATTCTCACAGGGCGAGCGGGGAACGCGGTCGGCAGACTTGCGAGAGGGGGGCAGTGTAGGAGAGGAGAGAGAGGGGGAGGTGACGCGCATGCGCTGGTGCTCATCGCGGCGTTGCGCAGGAGAGAATTTCGGCATGTCTAGCCCGCGCGTTTCAGAAGAGTGGAAAGGGGAAGTGGAGAGGGGGATGGGAGAGGGAATGTGGAGAGATGGAAAGGGGAGAAAAGAAAATGGGAGAGGGGTAGTGGAGAGGAGGAGGGAGAGGGAAAAGGGAGAGGGAGAGGGCAATGAGAGAGGGGGAGAGGGGATGTGGAGAAGAGGAGGGAGAAAGTGAGTGGAGAGGGTACGCGCATGCGCAGTAAGGGCGGTCACGCCGCACGCCACCACCACCACCACCGGATTGAACTCCGCCATAAGATACTTCGCATCTAAAACGACGACAAAAATAGGAACACACACAACAGGACTAGCGCTGTACTGCCAACTGAATGTTTAATGAAAAATCACCACTTATAGCTATGCCAGCAGAAAAGCGTTATCACACAAAAAACGCCAAAAAAATCTACGATTGCGGACATGCGTATTCCCATACTAGCAGGTGTTTACCGAGAAAAGATCTCTCATGAGTAGTTAAATTAAGTGACGCCGCGCTGACACACTTGTCACCAGCATTATTGATAAAATAAGCTTCCATGATTTCTCTTTCTTTTTTGGATTTTCCAAACGTCAAAAAACTAGTTTGCCCGAACTTGGGTGTGCATGCGCATTTTTTACAGTGGGAGGCTAGATGGCTGCCATAGCCATTTTCTCATAAACAGCATACATGGGTCAACATAGATCATGGGTCACAACAACATGGGTCATAGTAGGCTTTGAGGCGCTCCACGTTGATTATGTCGCGCCCTCGACGGCGCATGTACGAAGATGGTTCGATGGGTTCAATCAGGTAGTTTACCAGGGATGTGCGCTCGACGACCCGGTAGGGCCTTCGTGTTTCGCCAGTAGCTTTGAAGATAGGCCATTGTTGTGGTAGGGACCGAGAGCCATACGAGCGCTCCAGGGAAGAACGTCGACTCGGAAGTAGTGGCGCCACTGCGAATGCTCTTCTGCCGCTCTTGTTCCTGCGTTTTGAGGGTCTTGGCAAGCTCGCGACACTCTTCAGCAAGCCTGGCTGTGTCAGAAATAGGCGTATATTCAGATGGATCCGGCTTGTATGGAAGTATCGTGTCGATGGTGTGAGACGGGTGCCTTCCGTACAATAGGAAGAAAAGTGAAAAAACAGTAGGGCTCTGAGGGGCGGTATTATAGGTGTAGGTGACGAACCGCAAATGGCGTGCCAATTTGTGTGATCGGCGGCGACATACATTGAGAGCATGTCGCCGAGCGTGCGGTGAAAGCGTTCGGTTAGGCCATTCGTCTGCGGGTGGTAAGCAGTAGTTTTGCGGTGAAGAGCACGACACTCTTTGAGAATGGCTTCGACGACTTCCGACAAGAAGACACGGCCTCGATCGCTGAGAATCTCCTGGGGTGGACCGTGACGCAGCATGAATTGGTGTAGCAGGAAGGAGGCAACATCGCGCGCTCTAGCCGCTGGGATGGCGGCGGTTTCGGCGTATCTCATTAGATAGTCAACAGCGACGATGGCCCAGCGGTTACCAGCCGACGTCAGAGGAAGTGGTCCATACAAATCGATGTCCACACGCCCAAATGGACGGTTAGGGCAAGGTAATGGTTGTAGGCCGACTGGTGACACGTGCGTTGAAGCTTTTCGGCGTTGGCAATCGAGGCAGGAGCGAACGAACTTCTGCACGTAGCGGTACATCCCTCGCCAGAAGTATCGTTGTCGATGCGGTGGTAAGTTTTGGATACCCCAGAGTGCGCGCATTGCGGATCGGTGTGGAAGGAGTCGCACATTTCGGAACGCAGACTGCGGGGTATCAGAAGCAGCCACTGGCGGCCGTCGGCGTTGTAATTGCGTTGGTGCAGTAAGTCGTCACGAATGGCGAATTGGTGGGCTTGACGACGCAACGCGCGAGTGGTTGGTGTTGCCGGCGGATCGGTGAGCAAGTCTATCAGCGAGACGATCCATTTATTCTTGCGCTGTCCGGTAGCGATGATGTGAGCGTCGATGGAAGAAATAGCAGTGTCAGATGCTCAGCAGGAGGCATTGTCGTCAGGCAAGAGGGAGCGCGAGAGGGCGTCGGCGTCAGCGTGCTGGCGTCCGTTGTGGTACAGCACGCGGATGTCGTAGTCTTGCAGGCGAAGAGCCCAGCGGACGAGACGTCCCGAGGGATCCTCCAATGACGACAGCCAGCATAGTGCATGATAGTCGGTGACGACATCAAATGGGCGACCATACAAATAAGGTCGCAGTTTCGTAAGGGCCCAGATGATCGCCAGGCACTCTTTTTCCGTGACGGTGTAATTGGTCTCCGCTCTAGTAAACGTACGACTTGCGTATGCGACGACATATTCGGGAAACCCTGGTTTGCGCTCCGCAAGAACAGCGCCGAGGCCTACACCGCTGGCGTCCGTGTGTAGCCTACATCAGTCGGGCCTTTAAGGTCGTAGTGGCGTAGCATGGGAGGAGACGTCAAGAAACGACGGAGCTTGGCGAACGCGTCGTCGCACTTGGACGACCAAGAATTTAGGGGCCCGTTACTTCCAAAGAGCTTCGTCAGCGGCGATATGATGGTGGCAAAGTTGCGTATGAAGCGTCGTAAACAGGAGCATAGCCCGACCAAAGTGCGCAGTTCTTTGACGGACGCAGGTTTGGGAAATTCGGCCACAGCCCGAAGCTTGACCGGATCGGGAACGAGTCCGTCTTTGTACACGACGTATCCTAGGATTGTCAGCTGCCATGCTGCAAATGGGCACTTCTTCAGATTCAGTTCGAGGCCGGCCGTGCTCAAACGCGTGAAAACATGCCGAAGACGTTGAAGATGCGTGGAGAAGTCCGAAGCGAAAACGATGACGTCGTCCAGGTAACACAAGCACGTGTGCCATTTCAAGTTGCGCAGAACGGTATCCATCATGCGCTAGAAGGTCGCGGGTCATGACGGCATGACGTTGAACTCGTACAAGCCGTCGGCCGTGACAAAGGCTGTCTTCGGTCGAGCGTCACCAGCCATGGCTAATTGGTAAGTAGGCCCGAGCGCAATTCGAGAGATGAAAAGTATTGTGCTCCTTGGAAGCTGTCAATCGCGTCGTCGATTCGCGGCAGTGGATAAACATCCTTGCGAGTGATCTTGTTCAGCCCTCAATAGTCCACACAATTCGTGAAAATTAGGCGCAATAGGCGGGACAAAAGAAGGAGCACACAGAACGAAGCACACAGGACGAATTTTCACCTACATGCTCCATCAACAACTGGCCCTCACCTCGAATCTGCTAATGTAGTCCACACAGAACCGCACAGAACCGTCCTTCTTAGCAACGAGAACAACAGGAGACGCCCGTGCGCTGTCCGAGGGTCGAATAACGTCGCGTCGAAGCATAGCGTCGACTTGCTCATTATTTGCCGACGCTCTGTGGGAGACACGCGATATGGACGTTGCCCCAGTGGTTGCTAGGCCCCAGCCTCGATGTGATGCGTAAATTCTTCCAACGGGCACAGAAGCTGAGAACGCTGGACGGACGTAAGGTTGTCAGAAATGAAGGGAGGAAATACATCAGCGGGTGATGAATCAGATGTGGAAACAGCACTGATGGCACAGGAACTGGTACAGTGTGAGCCATCAGGTGCGTCCAGAACTTGTGCGTCTTCGAGGGGCTCCACTGTGCCGAGACATTCCCCTCGCACCAACGTGGCATTGTGCGGGGATGGGTTGCTACGGTGCTACCCTGAGTGGCTTGTACGAGCGCGAAAGGTACCAGCAACCCTTTCTTAGTGCAAACGCGCTCAGATGGCGAGAAAAGTGAAATGGTGTCGCACAGACCGGCGCAGTAAACTGGCACGGCCGTTGACAAGTTTGGAGGCACTCCGGCATCGTCTTTGACGAGGATCTTGGTCAATGCCGATGGACTGTCTGCCGGCGTCTGGTACGCAGTGAATTACGGCGTCGTGGCGGGAGAAAAAAGACGCCAGGCCTGCGCTGAAACCGCAGCACAGTCACAGCGAAAGCTGGAAGAGCGGCGTTTCTAGAGCCCGTTAAGCTCTCTTGGGGCTACAATACAAGTACACTAGAAAGGTACCCACTACGCCACAAATCAAAATTTTTGTGAAGTTGGGAAGCACCCACTAAGCCATTATTCGTCATTCTATGGAGAAGCGAGGCACCAGCTACACGTCTGTAAGGCATTATGTGCACTTTGTTGATGTGACGACTGATGACGATGAAGAATTATGGTTCAGCCCTTTGTAATGGGTTGGAATCTTTAAACGGCCCACCAGTTATGTAATTTGCATTGGGTGACGACCGGTCGCTATTTCCCTCTCCCGTCATGCTGTATACGTTGACGTGGGAGAGAGACGGGGGGGGTACTTTATTGAGACCCCGAGGTAATGGATCATGCGCTTATGGGCTTCCTTGGCAACCAATACAAGTGCACTTGCGAGGAACCCACTACGCTATAAATGATTGTAATCTTACTGAGACCCCGAGGAAGTGGATCATGCGCTTATGGGCTTCCTTGGCAACCAATACAAGTGCACTTGCGAGGAACCAACTACGCTATAATTAACTGTAATATTTTAGAAGTAGGGCAGCAGGCACTGTGCCATTTTTCGTCATTTTACAGAGAGCGTTGGTACCTGCTAAACGCACGTAAGGGATTATGCGCACTTTGTTGATTCTGCGCCTGATGACGATGAAGAATTATGGCAGAGCCCTTTTGTAATGGGTTGGAAGCATTCAACAACCTACTCGTTGCGCAATTCGCAATTGTTTGACGCCTGGTTACAGAATTCGCGTTGTGCGACGCTTGGTGCTTATTTTAATCTTCTACCACGCTATATTGCATATGCTAATGTGGTTCCTTCCCGACATGAAGCCTGTATAGGACCTTTTGCAAAGCAGTTTCAAGCACCGGCATGGCTCAGAGGTTGAATACTGGGCTCCCACGCAGAGGACCCAGGTTCGAACCTCGTTCCATCCTGGAATTTTTTTCTTATTTAGTTTTTTTTCTTATTTCGAGCGATACTGCTTACGGACACCGGCGGCGGCGGCGGCGGCGGCAGCGGCGGCGGCGGACAACTACGGCGCCAAAAACGGCCGGAGAAATGATCTCATAACAGCTTTCGCTGTAAAAATCCCATCCCAGGATGACGTCGTGAGAGCATGCAGCAATTATGATGAACTCGACGTCGTACAGAACGTCCTGAATGACGACGCGAGCAGTGCACACTGCTCTAGGCCTAATACTCTGGGAGCAGGCGGTACGGAGGGACATCCCAGAAAGTGGCGTCATCACTTTTCGGAGTAAGCGCCTAATTTTTGCGACCATGACGGATACGGCGGCTCCAGTGTCGGTAAACACCATCCACAAACACGTCTACGACATTCGATGGCCTTTGCTGAGGGCTTTTACAGTTTCATAGCGGCGCAGCGCTTGCCTCGTGGAATGCGACGACTAATCTTCCTGCTCAACGTGGCCGCATTGGTGACAGTGAGCGACGTCGTGGAGACGGAGAGCGGCGAGTGGATGGAGCTGGGCGTGACGTCGGTGACGTAGGCGGGTCGTAGACTGGCTGGTGATGGGTGACGCGACTCGAGGCGGCTGCACGCGATGGCAGTAACGTGCCACGTGACCGGCATAACCACATTCAAAGCAGGGTGTGCGCCATCGGTTCGCCGGGGCAATTCCCACCCATGTCGTAGGATGCGATTGACAGGGCGGCTGCTGAAAGGACTGCATAGTGGGCTGCAGTCTGGGCCTAGGGATGACGGCAGCATTCGGAGCCGGCACGCCCGTTTCGAAGGACGGACGTCTAGCGGGGGCTTCGGCGTAACTCATTGGGGCAGCCGCAGGGATTGCTTGGGGCGTCCTGACGACAACTTGAGCGTAGCTCTGTGGCGCAGGAGCCGGAGGTTGCTGGTGGTACTCAGGCATCAACTCCGCGATTTCCTGCTCAATCGCTCGGCGGAGGGGAGAAAGAAAGGCTGTTGACGACTGTTGAACGTGCGGCGGGTGGGCAAAGGCGAGGAGAGAGAACTGGCGTGCAATTTCCTGGCGCACGAATGACTTCACTTCTGCCAGCAAGGCGGCCTGGCCTCCAAGCCAACAAGCTCTTCGTCGCGCGATTGAGAGCGACGGGTCATCGAACGTTCCCGGGGGAGCTCCTCATAGCTCTGGCACAGCGTTATGACCTCGGCCACCGTGGAAGGGTTTTTGGTGAGCAACATGGTGAAGGCATCGTCGTCAACGCCCTTCATAATGTTCCGAATCTTGTCACACTCGGACATGCCGTTGGCTTCCTTACACAAGTCGAGGATGCCTTCGATATAACTTGTGAACGATTCTACGACCTGCTGGGCTCATTCGGCTAAGCGCTGTTCTGCTTGCAGCCTTATGAACTGCAGTGCGGCCAAAAACGTTGATGACGGCGGTCATGAAATCGGACCATGTCGCAAAATCAGACGCGTGGTTGTTGTACCACAAGCTTCCTACTCCCGCGAGGTAGAATACCAAATGGTCAACTTGCCTGCTTCGTCCCATTTGTTGGGTACTCTCACGCGCTCGTAAATTGCGAGCCAGTCCTCCACGTCGGTGCCATCGGCGCCAGTGAAGATAGGTGAATTGCGGATGCGTGGGACACGGGACATGTGGTCGGTGTGGGAGGCGGCGTTTGCTGAGCGGCGTCTTGAGGCATGGTAGATAGCAGCGTACGGGAACGAAGTTCCAGGGGCTTCAAATGGGACCACAGCACTCTCCACCAATTTGACACAACTTCTTGGGAACCATAAGTGACGACGACTTCACCGAACGACAACGAGCCGACCCGCAACTGAAGGGTGTAGTGGAATACCTGGATGGCAGGACCATCGTTGTCCCAAAAGTATTCAGGCGAGGATTGGCATTATTTTCCTTGAAAAACAACGTCCTCCTAAATAAGAACTTCTATCCGGCCCGAGCCAGCTAACTTATCGTTGTACCTTCGGGACTGCGACCAGAAATTCTCCATGCCCTACACGACGACCCGACGGCTGGACTCCTCGGAGTTTCCCGCACACTCGCACGAGTACAGAAAAAAACGCCAGGCCTGCGCTGAAACCGCAGCACAGTCACAGCGAAAGCTGGAAGAGCGGCGTTTCTAGAGCCCGTTGTCAGCTCTCTTGAGGCTACAATACAAGTACACTAGAAAGGTTCCACTACGCCATAAATCACAATTTTTGTGAAGTTGGGAAGCACCCTCTAAGCCATTATTTGTCATTCTGCGGAGATGCGAGGCACCAACTACACGTCTGTAAGGCATTGTGTGAACTTTGTTGACGCGACGAATAATGACGATGAAGAATTATGGCTCAGCTCCTTGTAATGGGTTGGAAGCTTTAAACGGCCCACCAGTTATGTAATTTGCATTGGGTGACGCCCAGTCGCTATTTCCCTCTCCCGTCATGCTGTATAACATACGTTGACGTGGGAGAGAGACGGGGGGGGTGAAGAACTTTACTGGACCTCGAGGAAATGTATCACGCGCTTATGGGCTTCCTTGGCAACCAATACAAGTGCACTTGCGAGGAACCCACTACGCTATAAATCATTGTAATTTTACTGACACCCCGAGGAAATGGATCACGCGCTTATGGGCTTCCTTGGCAACCAATACAAGTGCACCTGCGAAGAATCCACTACGCTCTAAATCATTGTAATTTTTGAGAAGTAGGGCAGCAGGCACTGTGCCATTTTTCGTCATTCTACGGAGAGCGTTGGTACCTGCTAAACGCATGTAAGGGATTATGCGCACTTTATTGATGCTGTGCCTAATGACGATGAAGAATTATGGCAGTGCCTTTTGTGATGGGTTGGAAGCATTCAACAACCTACTCGTTGCGCAATTCGCATTGTGTGACGCCTGGTTACAGAATTCGCGTTGTGCGACGTTTGGTGCTTATTTTACACTTCTACCTATATTGCATTTGCTAATGTGGTTCCTTCCCGACATGAAGCCTGTATAGGACCGTTTTGCAACGCAGTTACAAGCACCGGCATGGCTCAGAGGTTGAATACTGGGCTCCCGCGCAGAGGGCCCAGGTTCGAACCTCGTTCCATCCTGGAACTTTTTTCTTATTAGTTTTTTTTTTATTTCGAGCGATACTGGTTACGGACACCGGCGGCGGCGGCGGCGGACAACTACGGCGCCAAAAAAGGCCGGTGAAATGATCTCATAACAGCTTTCGCTGTAAAATCACATCATCTCCGCTAAAGGAGACCGTGAGGCGATGCGAAGCAGCGTTTCGGCATGTCCAGCCCGCGTTTCAGAGGGAAAGTGGAGAGGATGAGGGGAGAGGGGAGGGGAAGTGGAGAGGGGCAAGCGGGAGAGGGGAAAGTGGGAGAGGTGGTGTGTGGTGAGGGTTCGTACATGTGCAGTAAGGGTGGTCACGCCGCACATCACCACCGAATTGAACTCCGCCATAAGATGCTTCGCATCTAAATGTACTACTGGCCGCGCCTTGCCGCCGATGTCACTCGCTACGTAAGGACGTGCCGAGACTGTCAGCGACGGAAGACACCGCCCACAAGAACAGCAGGCTTCCTTTAGTCGATCAAGCCTCCTCGGCGACCATTCCAGCAGATCGGGATGGACCTCCTGGGGCCGTTCCCAACGTCGACTTGCGGAAATAAATGGATCGTCGTAGCTACCGACTACCTCACCCGCTACGCCGAAACAAAAGCCCTGCCCAAAGGCAGTGCCGCTGAGGTAGCCAAGTTCTTCGTTCAGAGCATCGTCCTTCGACAAGGCGCCCCAGAGGTTCTCATCACGGGAAGAGGTAGGGCGTTTACTGCTGACCTAACTCAGGCAATCTTGGAATACAGCCACAAAAGCCACCGCCGGACCACCGCGCACTACCCAGAGACGAACGGCCTGACGGAGCGTCGAAATAAGACCATCGCCGATATGCTGGCCATGTACGCCGACGTTGAACACAAGGCTGGGTTCTCTTTGGTGTCGCAGAAGTCTGTTGCCAGAGCTGGGGGTCAATGTTGCCAGACTGCCGCTAGATTTGACGGCTAAATTTGCCCCTACCGTGTCAGCTTTCTCGTAAAGTTCAGGTGTAACTTTCGTGGGTTACGTGCGCCCCAGTGACACGGGCACACCACGGACGCTGGCACGGACGTACGCCTGCCCCGAAGGGGCAGGCGCGCGGGCTAAAAAGCGCATGGCCGCGATAGCGGCTAGTAGCGCCTGACTGAGACCCTGCCAACCAGCCATTGAGCGTCAGCGAAATGTCCGCACTCGCGAAGCGAGGGCGAAGCCACGATTAGTTTTGCGCGCCCGAAGGGCGCAGAGGGCCTTCACTGAGCAACAGGAAATTAATGTACTCCTATTTGTGGGAAACTATCGATGTCTATAGCGTTGAAACGTCTCTCGAAACCAGGCAAAGCGCCTGCCAGCGGATTACACAGCAACCTTACGGGAAAGCTGGAACTGCAGGGGCTAATACCCCCAAGTCAGGCAACAGACTTCTGCGACACCAAACAGAACCCTGCCGAACACAAGACGTGGGACGCCATCCTTCCGTACGTGACCTTCGCGTACAACACGGCCGTAGAAGAAACGACTCAGATGACGCCATACAAGTTGGTGTACGGACGGAGCCCGGCAACGACGCGCGACGCCATGTTACCAAACCTGACCGACGAGGAAAACATCGACGTGACCACCTACCTAAGCGCGCTGAACAAGCGTGACAGCTCGCCCGCCTAAGGATCAAGAACCAGCAGACGACTGACAGCCGCCGCTACAACCTTCGACGACGCCACATGGAATACCAACCCGGTGACCGTGTATGGGTCTGGACGCCAATACGCCGACGAGGACTCAGTGAGAAGCTTCTTCGACGATACTTCGGACCGTACAGGGAAATTCGACGCCTCGGTGCACTCGACTACGAGGTTGTCCCTGACGGCATTACGAACTCTCAGCGGAGCCGTGCTCGACCTGAAGTCGTCCATGTCGTGCGCCTCAAGCCATATTACGCGCGTTAGGGCATCTGAAGGCTGTACGTTTTGTTTGTTATCGTACTTTCTTGCTTGTGCTTATTGTTTATTGTACTTTCTTGCTTGTGCTTATTGTTTATTCTACTATCTTGCTTGTGCTTATTGTTTATTGTACTTTCTTGCTTTATTGTTGTTATTTAATGTTGCATGCATTGGCAATGCACCCTCTCCCGTGTTCTGTGTTAAGCATCGGGACGATGCTTTTTCAGAGGGGGGCATTGCCACGTGCGTTTCCTATTATCACTTTGGTGTATTCGGTTTTCGCTCACAAAGACTGTCAGCAACGCTCAGCGCAAACCATGCCTCCTTCTTCGAGAAGCTTCGCAATTATTGTAGATCGTTTTGTCGAGATAGCGCGCAAGTCGCAAACACTCTAGCTTATTCTCGAGCTTGCGCAACAACCACCGATAACGCTGGAATATTCGACGTCACCTGTGTAAATGCCGCCGCACTTCACCACTTGTCAGTTGATCGACGGCCAATGATGACCTGTTCGCCGCTATTAGTTCACAGCGTGTGTACTGCTGTAAATTACCTACCGTTTCTCGGCCTCAAGTTCGGCCAAATAAAGAGTTTCGTCTTGGACACGTCGTCTGTGGTCTTCGCCGACATCACGACCACGTGACAATATATACACGCACAAATAAAAACGCACGTACGAACATACCCAAAGTATGGTTGAACCCTCTCCCAAAAAATGTCGCCCGCATCTTCCCACGGGGGGAACTCGAGTAAATGCGTCGCAGAGCCGTGGGGGTATCGCGTGAATCATGCGTAATTGGGTTTCGCAGAAGCGTCGCGCTGCCCGAGTGATGGATCCGCTGCTCGACGTTCACGAACGGTTGCTGCTTCTCGAGCACGACGTTCAGGATCCACAGCCCATCGTTGCTGTTTCGCAGCTGCTTCTCGTTCCCCGAGTGAAGGATCCGCAGCCCGTCGTTGCCGTCTTGCAGCAGCTTCTCGTGCACGAAGTTCCGGGTCTGCAGCTCGCTTCAAACGCTTGCGTTCAGCGCCGTTTGCTCGTCTCTTCGCAGCCTTGTCTTCTGCGTTGCTTGCTGTTGTTGACGCCGACGACAGTGAGGGTGGGGTAACGTTGCCTTCAACGAGTAGTGGGACGCTGACTGAAGGTACTCTTGCTTCAATCGCATCCACTCGTGTCAAGCAAAGCGTCAAGTCAAGCGAAAGCCAAGTAATGACGCCCTTGACTGAATGCCGAACGCGCGCTCCGCCGCTTCGATTTAGAGGAGGGAGGAAGGGAGACGAGAGGCCTGCTGCCGGCACGAGACGAGCCCGAGCATGCGAGGGAGGGAGGGGAGAGGCTTGCTGCCGGCACGAGACGAGCCGAGCATGCGCAGTGGGGGTGTGGACGACGGCCGACTCCGCAGGTGCGACTAAGAAATGCTCCGCATTTAAAAAATTTCTAGCTACGCCCCTGTTCTAGCGCGTGCAACACGCTCAATAGTAACTAAACGTGTCAGGCGGCGGAAATAACCTATGCATATTGAAATGTTTGTGCGCTAGTACCAGTCATGCCCAGAAAACAGGCCGAGCGATGAATTGGTGCCTACGGATCGCTGGGAACACCGAAAAGAAGCTTGTATAGGATCATGTGTCGCACCTGTTTTGAGTGAAATATTTTTGGGCACGGTTGATCGTGCATTAGAATGTGCTTTATAAAGTGTTGTAATTAAAATGTTCAGGTATGTTGATCATTACCTGGTGTTGGTAGAGGACTATAGGTGCGTGGATACGATGGTGGATGTCTTGAAAGTGTTGAAAGAATTAGGGGGCGGACTTGAATACACATGTAAAATGCCGAATAATGGACGCATACAGTTTTTGGGTCTGTGTTTAGGTTTTTGGGCGAGTCATGTATGTTGGATGTATGCTCCCCGTAGCGCGAAGGCCTTGATTGATTACCGTTCGGGAATCTCGAAGGTTGTGAAAGATGGGGTGGCGGTGTCCTGCCTGAAGGCTTCACTCAGAAAGTCTTGTCCACATCAGATGGAAGAGTTTCGCAAGAGAGGTGGAGCGCCTTAGAGATTCGGGGTTCCCGGAGCGCCACTTGGCCTTCCTTGGAGAAAGGCTTTACCAGAAAATTAAGAAGGAAATGAGAGGTTCACCAAAGCGTTCACAAAACGACAGCGGTCCTTTTGTTTGTATTCCGTACCTTCACCGGGTGTCTCATCGTTTGAAAAAGGTGGGGGCCAGGTATGGGTGTAATGTGGTTTTTTCAGGTGGAAGGAAGCTTGGCCAGCTTTGCCCGGCAGTGAATAAGAAGTTACAGAGGCAAGGCCGAAAAGAAGAATTGCTTTCTGTTTTGCGGAGCCCGTGAAAGGTGCAAGCTTTCTTGTGGCTGTGGACTTATTTTAAACATGAGTGTACGTCGACATAATTGATATCTGAAGATTTCGCTCAAGACCTTTCTCAAGATTGCACTGAAACTAGAAGGATTCAATCTGCACGCAGAAAAGACAGCTAACCAGCTTAAGTTCTTCTGATCATGTCTAGGTCAGAAATTTCTGCGCAGGTTCCCGCTGGCTGGCTGCTCCTGTTCCGGGAAGCCTGTCATGTAATTAATTAGATACAGGGCTTATGTTTATAAGTGCACCGCTGCCATCTACATTGCATGCGGAGGACACGGCCTTATCTGGTTCACCTTGAAGCGACAACTGCTTTCCTTTCAGACTGCGCACCACTGCTGTCACTGAACCTGGCACTCCAGTTTTGCAGGCTCTTCATCTCTCCGCCGGTGCCCATAGCATAGTCGTCCTGTCGAGCGTTACGAATTTGTCTACCGGTGCAAGGGACGCGATAATCTGGCCGCCCAGGGGCGCTGTCATACTCGCACGCACATGACATTCGCGAAAACGCACGCCTATAAGCATTGGCGGCTGTCTTTATAAGTACCCCTTCTCAGCGATAAAAAGTAGCTTCTTTTTAAGCTACTACTGCGTCCACTCTACTATTCAATAGGTGTACGTAGGTTTTTTTTTAATTCTCTGCCTACAGATCTTGTACGGAGACAAATTTTTAGGCTCTATCGGTATTGATTAAATGTTTGTCCGCCTTTCGGCAAGATAATTCAAATGAAAAAAGAAAAATGTGGAGAACGAGGCCTTTGTTGCATCAGACGAGGTGGCGATGCGGTAAAGTACACAAGTGTTCCTTTTTTCTTTCTCGCTTTCAGAATGCATGTTGTGGGTGACAAAGCAAGTTGCGGATAACGTCCCGCAGAACTGCATCGACCAGTTTGAGGACATCTGTGATGTTGCTGTTCCTGCGTACAGTCGCGATCTGTGCAGCGACGACGACGACGATTATCAGGAGGAAATTGAGGCATGAGTGAACTGAATCTTCTCATCAGCGAAAAGAGTCCTCTAATTTCAATTCTGAAGCAATTCTTGCATTTGCATTACATAACTCAGCACATACTTTTTCCTACCCTATCCCAGTTGCCGGCATGCGATGAGCGGCAACTGAGAACCGCTTCTGCACCGTAGCGCGCTTGTTATCTATGTGGTTTTCATTATATTCTGCTAAATAAAAATAAATGGCTGCTGTACCACAAAACTGTTTCCTGTATTTGCAAAGTAATATTATTACCTTCATACAAGCTCTGTGCGTAAGCATTGGTGATATCATCGCTCGGTGTTTGCGCATATGACAGTGCTTAGGAGCTTCACGACCTGCGTCAAAATGAATATTTGCGAAACAGCATTGTGGAAGGTAGTGGTGAAAGCCGGCGCCGCGTAAGCATTCAGGCAGTGAAAAGTATTTTTCCTTTTTAGTTTTGTTTATATTGCTACATGTAGGCTGCCGGAATTCATATTGTCGACGCGCGTGTGCGCCCGACGAAGAGGACGAAGGTCGCTAGCTGCTCGAGCTCGGAGCCGGACTGGTCAGCGCTACAGCCGCTCTTGCAAATACATCTTGTGAATAGCGACTTGTAAAAGCGACTCGTCACTCACGTAACTCACGTAACATATTTGGTGGAGGTGCTGGGTGCCGATGGAGGTGCCGATGGGGAGGTGCCGATGGCGGAACTGTTCCTGTCACTGGAATGTGTACAGCTCGTATAAGCATCGCCGACCGTTACGTTCCTGTCCTATTCACGGTGCTCCATAATTGTCCTCATGACCTCATCCTAGGGATGGACTTCCTATCGACCCATTCTGCCCTGATAGACTGTTCCACTGGTACTCTTTGCTTGGACCTTCCTCTTCAGCCAGATATTCACCCCGACCTTCCACACAGCCTCTGCACCACGGATTTCATCCGCCTACCGCCTAAAGCCCTAACATTCGCCGAATTAACAACGACTTCATCCGTGTTGGATGGGCACTACGTCGTCACGCCGATTACTGATGTACTTCTGGCACGTGACATCACTGTGCCTCACTGCGTCATAACTATAGCCGCTAACCGGGTACATCTCCCCGTCATAAATTTCGGCTTCACGAAGCAAGTCCTCCCTCAAGGCATCTTAATCGCGACGTTGCAGTCCTTAGCCGATGACCAAGTCACCTCTTTTGCAGCAGACGTATGCTCCAATCTTCCTTGTCGCCCACCCGATGCCACAAGCCTCGACATGGCATTACGCCCCATGATTGCCCCAGACCTCCCCCCAGCGCAATCAGCCGCCCTCATCCGCCTTTTGGCTTCTTACCGCGAGATCTTCGACCTTGACAACCGACCACTCGGCCAAACTTCTCTTGTGCAGCACCGTATCAACACAGGTGATGCTGTTCCCATTCACCGTCGACCGTATCGGGTGTCCGTATCGGAGCGCCAGATTATTCAAGAAGAAGTAAACAAGATGTTAGCTAAAGGTATTATTGAGCCCTCATCGAGCCCTTGGGCGTCACCCGTCGTCCTGGTTAAAAAGAAAGACAACACGTGGCGTTTCTGCATCGATTACCGGCATCTAAATCGAATTACGAAAAAGGACGTGTATCCTTTGCCCCGCATTGATGACGCTCTCGATTGTCTCCATGGCGCACGCTACTTTTCATCCATAGACCTTCGCTCCGGTTATTGGCAGATTGCCGTGGACGAGAAAGACCAAGAAAAGACCGCCTTCGTCACTCCCGATGGCCTGTACCAATTCAAGGTTATGCCCTTCGGTCTATGCAACGCCCCAGCCACGTTCGAGCGCATGATGGACACTCTGCTACAAGGGTTCAAATGGTCAACATGCCTTTGTTACCTAGACGACGTCCTCGTATTTTCACCTACATTTGAGACCCACCTTGAGCGTCTGTCGGCTATTCTCGACGTCTTCCGCAATGCTGGCCTCCAGTTGAACTCGTCGAAGTGTCACTTCGGCCG
This sequence comes from Rhipicephalus sanguineus, assembly GCF_013339695.2. Lineage (NCBI taxonomy): Eukaryota > Metazoa > Arthropoda > Arachnida > Ixodida > Ixodidae > Rhipicephalus > Rhipicephalus sanguineus. The sequence continues at coordinate 112,979 of NW_023616061.1, forward strand.
CCAACAGATTACAGTGTTGGGCCACCTCGTCGATGCTTCTGGTGTGCGGCCGGACCCTGAGAAAATTCGTGCCGTCACCAGTTTTCCAGTACCCCAATCCGCCAAAGATGTTCGGAGTTTTGTGGGACTCTGTTCCTATTTCCGGCGGTTCGTGAAAGACTTTGCAGCAATCGCTCGACCACTTACTGATCTTCTAAAGAAAGACGTCCCATTTTCGTGGGGGTCCACTCAAGCTGCCGCCTTCTCTCACCTCATCACAATTTTGACGACGCCACCCATATTGGCCCACTTTGACCCATCCGCCCCGACTGAGGTCCGAACTGATGCCAGTGGTCACGGGATCGGAGCCGTCCTCGCCCAACGTCAGCAGGGACACGACCGCGTTATCGCCTACGCTAGTCGCCTCCTTACACCTGCGGAGCGCAACTATTCGATCACCGAACGAGAATGCCTTGCTCTTGTCTGGGCGGTCTCCAAGTTCCGTCCATATTTATATGGCACTCACTTCTCCGTAGTCACCGACCACCACGCGCTCTGCTGGCTTTCATCATTAAGGGATCCCACAGGTCGACTTGGTCGCTGGGCTCTACGACTGCAAGAGTACACTTTTGCAGTGACGTACAAGTCTGGACGCCTGCATCAAGACGCCGACTGCCTATCTCGCTATCCGGTTGGCGAGTCGCGCACCGTCCCTGACACCGACGCTTGCGTGTGCACCGTTTCCCAACTGACCCACATAGCCGACGAGCAACGCAGTGATGCATCCTTACGGGCTATCATCGAGTGCCTTGAATCCTCACCTTCGGACCGATCTCATCGCTCGTTCGTACTCCAGAATGGTACACTTTACCGCCACAACTTTCATCCAGACGGACCACCCCTGCTGCTTGTTGTACCCAAACACCTCCGCTCGGCTGTACTCCACGAACTTCACGACGTTCCAACTGCCGGTCACCTTGGTGTGTCTCGCACATACGACCGAATCCGCCGTCGCTTCTATTGGCCAGGTCTCGCACGCTCCGTCAGACGATACGTCGCGGCGTGTGAGAAATGTCAACGCCGCAAAACACCGTCGACGCTTCCGGCTGGGTGCCTTCAACCCCTCGACATTTCGTCCGAACCCTTCTTTCGCGTCGGCTTGGACCTACTCGGCCCTTTTCCCCTGTCTTCTGCTGGCAACAGGTGGATAGCTGTGGCCACAGACTACGCCACACGCTACGCCATCACACGAGCTCTTCCTACAAGCTGCGCCACAGATGTCGCCGATTTCCTTCTGCGCGACGTGATCTTGCAACACGGTGCTCCACGCCAGCTGCTCACGGACCGTGGCCGCACATTTCTATCGAGAGTCATAGCGGACATCCTGCGTTCATGTGAAACGCGGCATAAGCTCACTACGTCGTACCATCCGCAAACGAATGGCCTCACGGAGCGTCTGAACCGAACCCTAACCGACATGCTTTCAAAGTATGTTTCCTCAGACCACTCCGACTGGGACCTTGCTCTACCGTACGTGACATTTGCCTACAATTCCTCGCGCCATGACACGGCTGGTTACTCCCCATTTTTCCTGCTGTTCGGCCGCGAACCCACATTGCCCCTCGATACAGTCATTCCGTTGCCAGCAGCTCCGACCACTGAATACGCCCTGGACGCTATCAGCCGGGCCGCTCATGCACGCGAAGCCGCTCGTACTCGCCTTCTGACCTCCCAAGAGAACCAACGCCGTCGGTATGATCAACGACACCGCGACGTACACTTTTCGCCCGGTTCTTTGGTTCTGCTGTGGTCTCCGACCCGGCACGTTGGCCTGTCCGACAAACTGCTCTCTCGGTACACAGGGCCATACCGAGTGCTTCGTGCGGTGACTCCCGTCACCTATGAAATCGCTCCTGCTGCCCCGTCGTCTTCATCCACCCCGCATGCCAGCGACATCGTACACGTCGCACGCCTGAAGCAGTACCACTCGCCCAATGACGTTGACGTCTAGATGCGCCGAGACGGCGCCTTTGCCGCCGGGGGTTATGCTACATGTAGGCTGCCGGAATTCATATTGTCGACGCGCGTGTGCGCCCGACGAAGAGGACGAAGGTCGCTAGCTGCTCGAGCTCGGAGCCGGACTGGTCAGCGCTACAGCCGCTCTTGCAAATACATCTTGTGAATAGCGACTTGTAAAAGCGACTCGTCACTCACGTAACTCACGTAACAATATATCGACCAAGCTCTCAGACTCACCGACTCTCACCAAGTCGTACGTTTGAGTCCGTCTGAGCGCGCCTGAGAAGAACTCAGGTGAGCCCAAGTGCGAGTGATTCCTTACATCAGGGGTGTAACACACGCAGTCCGTGGGCCATATACGGCCGCGGACCTTACGTTTGCGGTCCGGCCCGCGCATCAATGTCTTTGCCTGATACTCGAGCCGTTGGTTGAGCCACCGGGCGACCTCTTAGGCAGCCCCCGCAGGGGCCTCTGCACAATCTGCCGTTTGCTGAGTGGCGTCACCACGAACCCGAGCTGTGCGTGACTTTGCCGTGACCGGGGAAAGGGGGATCCTGGGGTACCTCGCTCCGTCCCCACATCTTCGCCTTTCCCTCACCTTTAATCTTTCCTGTCTTCACCCCTCTTCGATTTACTTCTAGTTTTCCTTGTGGCACCTGGTGTGGCTATCCTACTTAGGGTAAATCATATTTGGTAATGGCCGGCATGTGCAGCTGGCGTCTGCGTTTCCTTCGCGTCTCGTAGGGTACCCATCTTGGTCTCGGTTGTGGGCGGCTGGCATGGCTGCCGAACAATCAACTCATTTCATGGGATTCCTGAAACACCTTTTCAACTCGTCGCCCCCCGAAGAGGTGGTCTACCGACGTAAACCCTCAATTGCTCCAAAGAAAGAAAAATATCAGTTCCCAAAATACCACGTATTCCACTCTTAAAGTACCGAAATAAAGCAACAAACATCGCAGATTTCTTGATCTGGAACAAGATGCCTCACTGAAGTTATTGGAAGCGGCAAGGCGCCAAAGTGACCAGTGGGGACCTATTATTAATGTAAAAGACAAGTCCCAATATGACAAGCTATCAAGCAAGTGGGATTTGGGATTGACCTATCTGCGTTAGTGTACACCGGACCATGAACATCGTGAAGAGTGTTGTTTCAGACGACGACCTCGCGGATCTTACGGACAAAGAACAATTGGATGGGTGGAAGGGCGAAAACGCCAGAACGCGTACAACGAATCTGGATGAGGCGCATCAAGAAGGAACTTCCCACGAGACATGTAATACTCACCATTGGCTCCAATACACTACCAGAAACACTTACAACAGGCTATCTAAAGTTACGCGTCTGGCCGTATATCGAAAACCCGCGGCGTTGTTTCAAGTGCCAGCGTTTTGGTCATGCAGAGTTGTCAAGGGAAGCTCGCCTATGCAAGGTGCGCCACTACTGGACACTACCGATGACTAAGACTGAGGCTGAGGTCCATTGTGCGAACTGTGATGGCACCCACTCCGCACATTCAAGATCGCCTCCAGCCTTGAAAAGCAAAAATACTCTCACAATCGAAGTCACACAGAACATAAGTTTCCGAGGAGGAGGAGGATACGACTTAAGAGACGTCATGAAGTGGGTCAAGTGAGGGGGGATGGGTTCAGGAAATAGGAAGACGAAGGGCCCTCGGGCCGCTCTAGGTGGCCGAAAGTCCTTGCGGTTCGGCGACCCCACTGGCCGAGCACACGATCCGGAGTGAGTCGTCCGGTCATGAACTGCGCGAAGGAGCCTCCCATCGCTCCTGTTTCTCAGCCCCCGCAAAGGGGGATTCGGCTTGTTTCGACAGTGACGATACACGTGATTAAAGTAGGATGACGGACTCGTGCAGAGACGACAGGTGGGTAAGGCGTCACCTTGATGAATTTGGGAATTCATGAAGTGGGAAATCAAAGTAGCCGTTTGGAGTCGGCGCCAAATGATTTGCTCAGCCTAGTACAGCGGTTGATAGGCTGGTGGGTAGATACCCAACAATATGTCTCACGATCTTTCGTGAGGAAACCATCTTTTGCCGATGTAGTGCAACAGGAACAGCGTTACAACGGTCCCAGGCGGTCGTCCATGCTACGCGCAGTGTGCTGAGGCGACAACCACCTGCTCCCACAGTGTAGCAGCCAAGGCTGCCCTGTCTTCCGTCAACACGACTATACCAGCGGTTGCTGCACGCTCTGGCAGCAGCGAGGCTAGCCCCCCAGCAGTAAAAAAGGTTCCCTCGACCTCTGGCCTGGTGAGGTCGAAGGCTTCATCCGCCGTGACGAAGCCTACTGTATGTACACCGCTCGTTAGAGCAAATGCCTGGCGCCTCTCAAGAGGCGGTGCACACTACTGGTCCACCGGCACAGGCTTCACTGAAGAAGCGACTAAACTCCCTCGACTGCTCCAAAAAAGGCAAAACGCCGATTACAGGACCTCAAGAAGGCTCTGTAAAATAAGACTGTCTCCTTCTTTGCGACACTTCGTTTCACTTCACTTTTATTTCCTTAAAGGCCCCCTCAGGTAGTATGCGAGGGATCATTGGTCAGATACCAGCTCGTAAAAAGATCACGTGCTACGTGACGCCAACAGGCGAAAAAAAAGTGTTCCACACTCGCCGCCATCGCTGCGATTAACACTCCAAGGTTGAAATGCACATATATACCCCATAAAGTGGACGGGAGGATGACCGCCGCCGTAGCTCAGTGGTAGAGCATCGGACGCATCATTGGAAGGTCGCAGGTTCGGTCCCTGCCGGCGGCAAATTATCTTTTCGTCCACTTTACTTTCTTCACATTTGTATTCTAAATACTACAGATAACACCCCCTATACTTTCCTTGGCGTTGTTGTCTGTTCTCATTAAGATTGTGTCTAACAAAGAAAAACGAGCCCTTAAGAGTCATCTCCTTTCCTTATATCAAGGGGGGTATTACATAAGGGGTGGTTTTGCAGTGACATATATATATAATATTATTATATACACAATCATACATACAAAAAATTATACATAAAGAATAATACATACATTCTTAAACTATACACAATAATCACATATGTATATAAGTAGAAGCCACATTTAAACATACAAATAAGTTATGTTTTCTTATTTAGGAATTCTGATTCTTTCCGTCACTCCACCTGTAGAATGTTGTCCACCGCGATTATCTTTTAAAAAGAAGTAACACTACTTCAAACAACGCTGAAAAAAGAAAAAGAAACGGAAATATTTTCTTGTTCAGCGCGATTAGAACGGAGGTCGCACAGGAAGAACGCATCACCCGAACGCTAGGGCTGTATAACGGCCGCAGATTTGAACGAAAAAGTTACGGCTCCTTCACAGCAGTAACGTTGACGTTGACGCATAACCTGAAGAAAAAAGAAAAAGAAGAGAGGGGAAAAAAAGGGAGGAATCCCGTTTTTGGGATTCGACCTGCAGCCGGATTCGACCTGCAAAAAAAAAAACGACGTGCAATTTTACCACTCCTTAGAGAGCACGCCAACCAACTACACCACGATCGGCAGACGGCCGAGGGCGTCTAAAATGACCATAAATCTACGGTGAAGGGGCCCCCGCACTTTCACGAAGTACGGTGACAGGCCCCGTCACCGTAGTTGCTGCTTTAAAATGACGGGCCCCGTCACTACGAGTACTTCGCTATTATAACGGGCCCCCTCGCTCTTACGATTACAATAAGGTGACGGGCCCCGTCGCTTTTACGACGGCGCTGCGCTGACGGGCCCCGTCACCGTAGTCACGGCATTACAATGACGGGGCCCCTCACTATATGTACGTCGCTACTATGACGGGCCCCGTCACTATTACAATTTACACTACGGTGACGGTTCCCGTCACTTTTACGACCGTACTACGCTGACGGGCCCCGTCGCCGTTGTCAGTGCCTTACTGAAAAAGAACAAAGGGATCGGAATCAAGGGTGGAAGCGAAGAGGCTCCATCTCTTCACCCCGTCCGTGGCTCTACCCAGGTCCGCATGGGAAGATGTAGCTCCTCCGCTACGGCCCAGGCCCTTCGGACAGCCAAGAGCTATGGCCGCAGGTCGGGACTACGTAACGCACCACTCCACGACTCCTCGTCGTTGAGTCGCTCACGCGCGTTGGCGGGACACTGCCAGAGCATTGGTGGTAATCTGCGTTTTTTAACCTCACGAACAAATCATATTCATCCGTCAGTCTTAGGATCACCTCGCCATACTTTTATTGATTTTAACTGGAAAGTGGTCAAAAACGCTTATGAAGTGACGACATTGCAACACTCCTCAATTCACAAAAAGAAAAGGAAATTCTACCGCAGGATTCTCGGTGATAGCTTGACAGAGCCAAATTGAACGAGTTCCACAACCTCAATAATATGTCGTGAATGGACATGTTTTCTTAACGTATGGCCACACCTGTTGAGTATTTTAACGCTCCTTTAAGTAATGCTGCGTCCAAATGTACAGCCGGGAATAAGAATGGCGACAACCAAACGTGGTGCTCCTTGGTGGAACGACTAGTGACGCAGGACACGTAGGATTCCCCCACTGCGCAAAATCTTATTAGTTTTAAAGAGGTCAAATTCCAAGGCCGGAGAACACGCCGGCTAAAAGGGACAAAAAGGGCTAAAAGGGACAGCTGGTGAAAGTCTATATCGGATGCAAACTCCTATTCGCAATGCCCACGAACTATAGGTGGCGCGCCGTGCTTTTCAAGATGGCGCCAGGAGGAGGGTCAACCCGTTCGTTAGCATAGGAACAGATAGGACGTGCGAACCGTGCCACTTTCACCGGATGAAGTCACGAGCTGCACTGAAATGGATATGAGACTAAAATACTTTCCCAAACCATGGAAAGTGCTAAGTACTCGCCACCTAATTATTTGCTGCGAAGTGAAAGGTTATATTTCAGCTCCGTTATCGTGCATAGCGATGCTTTGCGAAATCCTGTGCGTGCTATCCCTTTCGGCCCTGGCGTCGTCAATTGACGACACCGCACAAAAGTTTCTCTAGC